>NW_026273416.1:0-92214 GCF_020536995.1 Dreissena polymorpha | reverse complement strand
CCGGTCTTTACGATAAATACATATTATGTTAGTTAATAAATACGGCCGTCCCCGAACCTACAAGGCAGCTACATGGACCATCGCGGATGCTTCATCTTCCTGATCTTCACTATCTTGAACTTCACAAAACTGCCATGAAGACTCCCGTCGCCCCGCATATTGCCGGACGATCGAGTACCTACAAGGATCAAAACGGAGCTACATGGATTACATGCCTGATCGTGCCGGATACGATCCTTGTTGATCCGGCATCTATATGAGACTATGGCTTTAAGGTTGTTAATACATAGGATAATATATACGGCATATAAAACAAATTTAGCCTGTTTAAAAGTCCATTGAAATTATGCAGCATGTGTAGCATATTGAAGAAGCATACCGCTTATTTATCATACTTCGCCTATTAAGAATACTATTTAGCATATACATTGTACACATAATATTAAATAGTATGAAATCTACAACATAATTAGAACATCAAGTATATTTAGCACTCTTTTAGGATACTAATCATATTTTGCATTTTAATAAAATAGGATGACAGAAACAGCCTTTTAACTATTTTTAGCCTATTAAGCTTCCTTATAGCAGATTATACCTATTTAGTTAGTTTATACATAATGATACAATATAGAGGATAATAACACATTGGAGCATCTTTAGCAGGTTATATACATGCCGTGTTCGTTATTTTCAGTGCGTGGGTATGCACCTTTAATGGCCCCTTTTTGACAATGAAGAGTTATCCCCCGATAGTGACCTATTGCATGAAGACCTTCCTTCGGCTGCCGGTCTGGTTAACCACGTTTTGGCCGCGGTTTTATTTATGACGGGCGTCATTGGGCGTAAAAAAAACGCCGCGCGCTTTTTCCCAATAAATGGGTTGACACCTTTAATGTCAAAAAGAACATATATACCCAGCAATCGATAGCTTAAATGAGTGAACATTTGTGTAACAGTGCAGATACAATATCAAACCTTCGTTCCTCATGTGTATAGGGATGTTGTTACAACTTCGTTTAACAACATTTATTGCTTGTATCTTTTAAATTTTACCTGGAAGGGTTTGATAAAATAATTGACCATTGGTCTGTCAGGGGGATCATTGACATGGTTCATTCAATACATCTAAAAGACTTCATATTTAGGAAAGTTATTAAAATTATTTAAAATCAATTACTCATTGGCAATATTATGCCGTAGACAAACACTGGTCCGACAGCATACGCACCCACGAAAAGCGTTATCATAATACTACGTGTGTTTAAAACGGCGTTTGCAAATGTTTATTCTTAACTGATTTTCTAACAACATTTAAATTACCCGTCATTTATGGGTGAAAGTGAATGGGGATTGGCTGGGAAATAACACTAGTTCTGGAAACCAAAACCATGACTATTCTTTATGGTTCGCTCTCAGAAACGAGATTATTATGTGCTCTTGATATGTACCATTACTGAGATTTATTTTAAATAGGTGAAGGTATCATTTCAAGTTGTTAACCCCGTAAACACACACTCTTTGATGGTATGAAAACTGTGATTTTTTTTAAAGTTAAAATAACAATTGTTAACGTTTCCGTTATTTATAAATGCTTAATTCAAAACGATATTGTACATTTCGGTAAGTTAAATACCGCTGTAAATTGGACCACCATGCATGTCTAACACAAGTATATTGCCAAATCGGAATTGATCGTTTACACCGAAGCATGCGAGGCATTAAAATATACTGATAACAATTGAGTATGCAGTCATATGTATGTACTTCTTGTCATAGATATGTGGGTGGGCGAAAGTGCGTAACGATCAGTAGTGAATCATTTCTATCTTCAAAAATCACTCGTGAACATGACAGGCGGTTTCATAAGGGAAACAGATCCTCAAGCACATAATCATATGATGGCATTGTTTAGTTTTCCTGCGTGCTCGAGAAATCGCTTACTTGCACTTCATCTTAACATTAACAATAGACCAGCCGCCTGATATCTTCCTCATTATGGAGAACACTCAGAGCTCTCATGTAGCTTTTGAAGTGTTCAATCATGTGTCATTTAAACACGTGTTCACCTTCTACGAAACGACGACCATCCTCACTGATAAGTGTTCGATTTTAATAAAAGTACTAACAGTACTGGTGTGACGATGCTTTTGAAGAGGATGGATATAAAAAAAAACAATTTAAGTTAATCTACATCACCACAGTTGTGTATGTGGGTACGAAATTTGGGTACGAACAAAATTTGGGCACGAAAATTTTGGGTACGAAAAAATTATCAGAAGTGAATCATTACATCTTCAAAATCCAAAATAACTCGTGAACATGACAGGCGGTTTCATAAAGGAAACATATCCTCAAGTACATAATCACATGATGGTATTGTTTAGTTTCCGTGCTTGAGAAATCCCTTACTTTCACTTTCAGATTTAGCATTAACAATAGACCTGCCGCCTTATATCTTCCTCTTCATGGAAAACACTCAGAGCTCTAATTTAGCTTTGAAGTGGTCAAGCATGTGTCAGCATTTAAACACTTGTTCACCTTCTACGAAACGACTGTCCTAATTGATAAGTGTTATATTTTAAAAACGATCTTTTAAAGAGATGAAACCCAATATATTCAACTATTAGTCTAAAGTTTAAGATATATGTATTTATTGAGTTGATCACTTACATATTCATCTTATTTATTATTAATGTGTTTATGTTCTGTTAAGATCAAGACACTCGTATGTTCTATGCAAAGTAAATTAAATAAACCAATAACATATCTATCAAATGTACGTAATGTGATAAAGTAATTGCGATACGACGGTTAATTGAAAACATCATGCATTGGCCCCACCTCCTATCATTAGCGCCATCTTCTAAGCATTGGCTCCATCTCTTTTGGAAAAATGCAAAATTATCTACTACGTCGGCAAGAAGCCACTATTTTTGTGCATGCAGCATCTAATGTATGGTGTAAGCAATCGTTTGATGCCGTTATCGATTTAATTGGATAGACATTTTTTCGTACCACAGGAAAAACTAATCGAACGCTTTTTTAAACTCCACCATGCCACAACTTATAAACGTTCTCAAGTTTTTAAATGGGTTAAGAATGTATGTTTTCTGTACATTTTTGGATGAATTACTAGTAATCTTCGCTGAATTGCACTGCATTGACCGATTTTAAAAATAATGCGAAATATGTTGAAATACATATAAAGCCTAATCATCCTTTAAAATTATCCATAAAATTTCAAACCATCCGGCCTGAGCGCCATCTTGGAAGTTGCATTGGCTCATATATTAATGCATCTAAATAATGAGGTGGCGCGCGTGATTAACGACCGTGCATGCTTTTTACCACACTCGACTCATATTCAGGGCCTTAATATCATCAGATGACCAATACGACCACGTTCAGATTAGGCCACAATTGGACTTCTTGATTGTCATCAAGGCTCTGTTTTCCAGAGTGGTATCAAGTTTGTTTCTTAGCTTAGATTTTACCTGGTGACCATGGTGACTGACACTTTTGGATCGTAACCAACATTGGTGTATACTACGATTTATGAAGATAGGTTCATGAATTTAGCTTCTAGAGTGGTAAAAGGCTTTTCTAACATTTGACCTTGTGACCTTGTTTTTTGACGAAAGTGACTCAGATTCTAACTAGACCTATCATATATGCAATCCTTTCAGGCAAGATTACCATTCTGAAGACGTAACACATGATTCAGAACATTAAACATTCAGTGGATAAATAGAATTATTACACTCAATAATCGCTCAATATTTCCTCCGGACGTTTCGATATATCACGATTTGCTTTGATTACAGAATAACCCCGTGATTCATTGTACTCACATACAATTTGATTAAGCTATGTTGGTTTCCGTCAAATCTCTGCGCGGAGGTTGTTCTTGGTGTATTCCAAAAAAAAAATCATTTATCGCAGAATAAGATATATTTAATTTCCTTTGCTGTCAACAGAAAGCAGGTTTCGGGTGGTGGTAGACTAATTATTAATTAACGCAAAGTGTACAAAGATACTGAACGTTGCATGATAATTGTTAATTCTGTCATTTGAACCAAATGCATCTGCGCGTTAATGTAATAGAGAAAATTGGAAATAAGTTATTATGTTGATGTACGGCAAGCATTGAACAATAATGGTAACAAGTGTGTATACATTATTTTGCTGGTATTATGCTATCATTTACGGAGTAGGAGATAAAAAACATTGATGTATTCTTATACACTGTAGTTTATTACTAAATATAAATGACAACCAATAACAATTACAATTACTTTGCCTAGCATATTGTGAGGGTTATTTTTAATTGTATAATAAGTGAACACATTGCATCTTCTAGGAAACCCTCTAATACCATTGATGGTTTTCATACAAAAAGTACATGATCACACTTATGGTATTGTCTTTCAGAAATCACTAAGTTTCAGATAAACATAAAGCAGTATGAATAGACTAGCCAGCCTAATATCTTCCTTGTTAAGCAGAACACTCCTTATTATTAAATAGTGGTTGATCTGTGCAAACAATCTTCTGTATTGAACCACTTAATAATATATACAAAACATCCTCCTCCAGTCTGAAGGTTATTTATTAAAGAGATCAAAAACGTCCAATTGAAAAGCTTTTAATAGATATAATAATTTCTATTTTTAATATTCCGTGTAAAATAAATGTTTTTCATCAGACTAAGTCTGCAAAACTAATATTCCACAATCCCTTCGCAAAAATGGGAAAAATGAGGGAAAATAAAATAAGAAAATAGCCAATTAATTACGAAATGAATCATTTCAGTGATTCTTAAATAATCGTTATGATGTGTTTTTCCGGTCATATCATACAGACCAATCATACAGACCAAGATACGCCAAAGACACTGATGCCCCACATGTTTGGACACAGACAGACATGCCGGACCGCAGCGATGGTAAGACTTAGACATGGACAAGTAGCCCATCACCTTTCCCACCAAGTACATACTCTACAAGTTCCTTGTAGTCTCAATCCTGCTGTGCAGCTGCAATACCGGCCTATTAATGTTGACACAGAACGAAGGAAACAGACCTTTGAACACAGGTGTCTCCTTGAAGAAGCACAATACCAACTAGTACGTCCGAAACGTTACTGCAGCACGTAATTATAGTAAAACGACAACAGCTAGTTAGTTTGGACACGTCACCGTCCACGACATACTTTGACATACTTGGCAGTCGCCGAAGCCATTAGACAATTTGACAATTTGAAAGAATGGTGTCGTCGTCCCTCATTTCCATCCAACTGCCAGACTCGATACGGGAGTTATTATGATAATGGTGATGATGATGATGATGGTGATGACACATTCATTCATTCAAGTTTTAGCGGTTAAAAATTAACACTGTAGTTTGAGAGGAGATGAAAACACACAATGCCAAACCTCTAATCATTGTGATTTCAGAGCAGTTTCAGAGCAACTTTTTAAAGTCTTTTACTTTATTGAGAAAACTAGTAATCACAAGGGATGGGCACATTTTAACACAATGAAACCATTTTAACAGACTTGTAGAGGGCAACCATACGATTACACACACCAACAATTTCATAAATTAAGTGACACCTGGGACATGGCCAGTATAGACTCCAGGTGCATGCATTTATTTAGAAAAGGACCATTAGCAATGTTACAAGCAAAATGTTAACCCTATAACCCTTTTTTGTTTTAGAGAAAAATATTTGTTAAATATTATTGCTTATAGATCTTGTTATAGACCGAATGACCTCAATAAGCAACTGATCGGCACATGTTTGTAAAAGAATCATCCAAGGATCATCATTGTGAAGTTCTGTTACAATCTACAAGCTGTGAAAATCGAGAAGTCATGAAGAAAACTAAATATTCCCACCCACCGATGCACCGAATGACAAACTGTATGGTATCTTACAGGCTCTCCATGAGAACTATATGCTAAGGTGAGCTAAAAAGGGTAATGATTTTGGCACCCAATGCAGCAAAAATTCATTTATTATTTCTCGTCTACACATTAAGGTAATTCAAAGATGAACGTTTTAGTGTGACTTTATATTCTTTAGTTGAACAAGGGGGCTGAGGAGGCCCTAGATCATTCACTTCTGCTCACAGGCATGGTCAGGTTATAACACAAGGTATTACTTAACAATCTTTGAAAGGGACCATAATCTAATATCACAGACAAAATATTGATTTCAGATTTAACCTTTACATCTCTACGCAAGTCCTTTTTGACCGCGGAGGAATAATTTGAAGAAGAAACTTAAAAGTAGAGGAGCACCATATGATTTTACATGCCAATATTACAACTTTTGGCCTTTTTGTTTCTGAGTTGTTTACATTTTCACTTTATAATCTCTATAAACTATTTGACCTGTGTTCGCGCAAACCGAACGACAAGAGCGCATTAAATTTGACTTGTTAGACAATATTGACACAGTGATTCAGGAATACCTTTCCAAGCAGAAATACATGCATATTTCAATCGAATGAGTGCGACTATAACACGGATCGTACCTGCCACTGATGATCATGTGAGCGCTCTCTTTTGACTGTATCTCTATGTCTAATTAAAGTTGATAAGGCTATTTTTAATTTAAAAAAATGATTTGAAAACACTTGTTTCGTCATTTCACAAAAATCGATACCATTCATTTTAAAATTTGATGCATTTCTAAGCGATTATTTTACTTAATGGATAAACGACTATATACACACGATGCGATTTCTGCCTTATTTCTGTCATATGTACTACTTACTGTATACCATAACTACAGTATTTCTTTATTGAAGAGAACGAGCAAATCGGATATGAATATCTTTAAAAACGCTGTTAGTCTGCGCATGTAGACATTGATATTTATGTGTTATTTATATTAGTTTGCTTCATTGAAATCATGCAGTACATTTTTAATTCGAATGACAAAAATATCATATATCGAGGGGTTAGAACCAGAACGTAATAAGTCCATTTTTCAAATAGTGGAGAAAAACGCAAAAGAAGGTTTGACAAACTACAACATTTATTTGAATATGAATATTAGCATAATATTATGTTACAATATTAGGTAAAAGTATTGTTATGGCATTATAAACATATCATAGAATTGCATACAATATTAAATGCTTTTGTATTCAAAATAGCATTTACTTCATTATGGCATAAAGGTAAACATATATATTTTCTGTGTGCCACTGTGTTAAGTGCACTTGGTGCTACTTAGCATAAGAATAGTACCCTGCTTTTCCTATGCCATTCAGGTCTAAGTGCCCTTAAGGCAAACACAGCCCTGTGCTATGCATCTATTTTGAGAGACTGAACGAACATGTGCACTTAGCACAAGTTCATAATAATATTCATAATACGAGATATTATTAACAGACGTACATCATTATTTCCTTTTGCATTCTAGATTTTAACAGGACATACAAATGTAAAAATACATATATTTCAATCAGTATGGACTTGTTTGTCTCCAACCTTCACAATGGAAGAAAGTCAAGAATCAGATTTTCTATTCCACATTTGAATCTTCACTTTCTTCCATTTTATCTGTTCTGAAAGACTGTCCCTAGTTGTCTTATCAGATGGAATATCCTTGAAATACTGGTCATATTCTGAAGGATTATTTATCAGAGCAAAGTGATAGCAGGTCTTTTTTCTTTGCTACTGTAATTGGAAGTTTGGCATCATACAAGGGTTTTAAGTCACATTTTATAGAAAGTCCTTTCCTTGAGGATTCAAGTTGCACACACTGAAACTGGTGTCATCGAAACTGCTCTTAAAAAACACACGCCCGGATCACTTTTTTGCAGTTTTATCCATGTTATTTTTGTCCATAAAACGTTTTGTCCACTTACATTTACAACGATTAACGGGTGCACATATTTGGCTACATGCTTGATATATAAAAAGTCATAGTATTTCATCGGCACTACAACATACAGATTTCTTTTTCGTGCAACCTTCACAATTTTTTCTCACTGGCTTGGTACATATACCGATGTACGTTTCTTTGCTCGTTCTATCGATCATGTACACTATCACAACTCCATCTGGGTATGTCCACTTTCTAAATACTTTTGTTCAATAGTGTCTCTATGTTTTTATATTTCTCTTAAGCATGCATCAATGCAACAGTAACAACCCTATATCGATTTTGACCACAAAAACAGTCAGAATAAAAACAGACATTCTCTACTGTGATAGGAAGAGATTTCATGTAAGTCAAAAGACAAGTTCCCTCTTCACAAGAACCCCGTTTTCCTTCAGTTTCATACCACAAAACCATGTCGAACTTGCGTTTTGTAAATAATAAAGGGAAGGATTGTAACAATTGAGCTTCCTTTTATAATAAACTTTACTCACAGAGAACATGGGAATCGGTAAAACAGCCTCTAGATCAAATGTTGCAACATGGTATGACTTGTCTTGTTTTGCACGAGACTTATCCACGTCTTTTCATCTCTAGCTCTGTGTTTTCTTTGATATGGTATTCAAAAGCAATTTTCAAACGGTGGTTAGCTCGCCTGCTATCTCCTTATTTCTATATACAGCGCACGTCTGAAACTGGTCCTTCTTGGTTATATGGAATGAATAGTTAAACCCCTCACAGAAAATTGTACGATACATTGAACTTGATATGTATTGCCTGCCCGTTTCTTTACAGTTTTCTTTGTATAATTAATACAATTTACTAATATTTAAATCAGATCGTAGAAAACGCCTTTTAGTGTCTTAGCGTGTGTAATGTGCTTCTACAGTAGGAAATGATTCTATATGATTAAGAACATCTTCTATGATTGCATCTGGGGTTTTGTTATGGGGAGTGTGCTTTCCACGCCTGTCAAAGGAAGCAAATGTTCCTGAAGATAGTGATTTCAGTGCTGTATCTATCATTCTGCCACCAATAGCTAACGTCTTCTGGAAGAAAGCTTTGCAAACACATTTCGTATCTAAGTGATATACTCTGGAAATAGCTCTGCGCTTTGATGAGTGTGTCCTTACACGACTCGGAACATCCCCCGTTAATGGCAATTGTAAAATATTGAAAACAATCCCTGAATTATGTGAATATGAATGAGGTTGGATTAAAGCCACACACCCTGAAATGAAATACATGACATAGAAAATTTAAGTATAAATAAGAAACATATTTTATCTATGCCAATTAGAATATATCTGGTGGTAACAAGATAGAAATACGTCTCTTTTGCGCTTTAAAACTTAAAAATAATCGCGTTTGTTGAAAATGGACGTATACGTCTAGAAATCCTACTTTCGGTTTTAAAAACGTACTGTTTGAAAAATAATAAATTACTTGCTAACTATGCTATAGATTAATTTTATCTACGTCAATTAAAATATATCTGGTGGTTTCAAGGTAGCAATTCGTCTTTTTTTGCGCTTTATAACTTAAAAGTAATCGCGTTTGTCGAAGTGGACGAATACGTATAGAAATCCTACTTTCGGTTTTAAAATAAAAAAAATTAATAATTTTCTTGCTTTCTAGGCTATAGATTTAAGGACAATTCTGTACACTTTCAAATTGCATCTATAGGTTTTGATTAACAGGTCTTTTATTTCAAGGTGTGTGGCTTTAACATATATCCCGATCAGACTATAATATTAAATGCATTGTATACCCATTGTCTGGTATAAAAAATAGTAACATAGGTTTTAACTCAAATTCCTCATGCATAATACTAGTATGGTTACTTTGTTTAAAATTATTATAATGTGTGTATTATAAACTGGTAGGAGGGAAACTTATGTTTGTTCTCCATTTCATGTGCGTGAATTACATTTTGAACTTGAGTAAAATACCTCCTTGTTATACCATTCGACCCTAACATATTGACTGATTGTATTCATAAATGTAGCATTATTTGTGTTAAATTATATTTGTATGTTTCTTATTGGCTTTTGTGGTCATGTCCTTCATTACAATATTAAAAAAAACCTATGTGGTAACAGTGATACATGCGTAGTTAAGTATAACACCCTGATGTGCGTGATGCTATTCGAGACTTAAGGTAGACGTAACTATTACTCTAAGAGAGATTGGCAGGATGTCACATGCTGAGAAACATGCTGATAATCATTCATTGCTTAAACAAGTGATCTACGTAAATTGATGCGGGGTGTTAAAAAAAAGATTATAATCATAGATAATGTTCTAAGTTCATGAGGTCCTTCCGGAACAGTGTCTGCATTATGTGGAGACCCATAGTGTGTCCCACCACTCGTACCTAATTTAATTACTAGACTCATGAAAGTTGAAACGAATTTTAAATTAAAGCTTCAGTTTTCAGCTACATATGTATTAAGGTTTTACTGAAAGTTATTCAATTTTGGTGTGGACTTATGCTGTGGACGGGGGGGGGGGAGGAAACCGGATTGCCCAGAGGAAACTCACCTGTCCGTTATAATGACCACCTACCAAACTCACGTGCCCTGGGAATGGGGATTGAACCCCGGTTGCAGAAGTGAGAAGTGCATGTACCAACCACTGCGCTAACCGTAACCGGACAGCCTTGTAGATAATGAATTAACATAAACCTATTTAAATTGAGATTTTGAAAATCAGGTCCTTTGCCTTTGCTGCATAATACAACTAAATCTGGTCAACGTGATTGCTGCATAAAACAATTAAACCAGGTCAATGTGTTCGTTGCACAATAAAACTAAGTTAGGTCAATGTGTTTGCTGCATAATACAACTAAACCATGTCAATTCGTTTGCTGCGTAAAACAACTAAATCACGTCAATGTGTTCTCTGCATAAAACAACTAAATCACTTGAATATAATTTCTGCATAATACAACCAAATCAGGTCAATGTGTTCACTGCATAATACAAATAAATTAGGTCAATATGTTTGCTGCATAATACAACAATCAGGTAAATATGTTCACTGCATAATGCAACTAAATCAGGTAAATGTGTTCACCGCATAATGCAACTAAATCGTGTCAAATTGTGTTTGCTGCATAATGCAACAATGAGATTAATGTGTTCACTACATAATACAATCAGATCAATGTGTTCGCTGCATAATGCAACAAACATGTCAATGTTTTCACTGCATTACGCAACAAACAGGTCAATGTGTTTGCTGCATATTGCAACGAACAGGACAATGTGTTCGCTGCATAATACAACTAAATTAGGTCAATGTTTTTGCTGCATAATACAACTAAATCAGGTCAATGTTTTTGCTGCATAATGCAACAATCAGGTTAATGTGTTCACTGCATAAAAACAACTAAATCAGTTCAATGTGTTTGGTGCATAATACAACAATCAGATCAAATTGTGTTCGCTGCATAATGCAACATTCATGGCTATGTGTTTGTTGCATAATGCAACAATCAGGCCAATGTGTTTGCTGAATAATGCAACAAACAGGTCAATATGTTCACTGCATAATACAACAATCAGGCCAATGTGTTCACTGCATACTGCAACAAACAGGTCAATGTGTTCACTGCATAATACAACAATCAGGTCAATGTAATAACTGCATAATGCATCAAACAGGTCAATGTGTTCACTGCATAATACAACAATCAGGTCAATATGTTGTTTTTCATTAAACAACTAAATCACTTGAATGTGAATGTTGCATAATTAAACACTCACTTCAATGTGTTTGAAACAAATGCAACTAAATCAGGTCAATGTATGCGCTGCATAATACTTCTAAATCTGGTCAATGTGGTCATTGCATAACACAACTAAATCAGGTGAATGTGTTTGCTTTATAATGCAACACTCAGGTCAATGCGTTGGCTGCTAAATGCAACGAAATCAGGTCAATATGTTTGCTGCATAATACAAAAAAATCAGATAAATGTGTTCGCTGCGTAATGCAATCAGGTTAATTTGTTGGCTGCATAATACAAAAATCAGGTCAATGTGTTGTCTGTATAATGCAACACTGAGGTAAATGTGCTCCCTGCTTTATACAACAATCAGGTCAGTGTGTTCTCTGCATAATAAAACTAAATCATGGCCATTCATACCTTGACAAAGAAATTAGTTTTTACAACGATGTATGCATTTGATTTTTCGTTCATTTGCTCTTCTTATTGATATCCGAGTTTTTCAAATTGCAGCGTTTTATCTTCCTCTGATATATGTACTAGAAGGTAACAACATTGCAGGGCATAGACCTAATTTTTGTAAAATAATACATGTAATTTATCCACAATCTATTTCATTACATTTCTATTTGATTTATAGTTTTTTAACAACAACAAAAATACATCTGGAGCAGTTAGGCAAAACTTCCGTGTCATACAAATATAAACAATCAATAGGAAACATCCTTAAGGGTATGGCAATTAAAAAAAAGTGCTATGTTGCAGATAATATTATAACATGTATATTGCCTTTCTAAGTTTTGCTTGTCAGCATGATCGTTGCAGTCCAACTAGTGTTTTCCGGTCAAAATTAGCAATGTTTGTATGAATCCGGAGCGAAATATACATAGGACAATTTGTTAGTGACTATCTGATATATATCTGTTAGGTTGTTAACTCTTATCGTGTTTAATTTGGTTGTTATTGTATCTATGAACTATGATGTTCATAATAGCACTACTTAACTATCGGTCCTTCACAGTCAACATTTAAGTATGCCCTTTCGTTTACCAGATCTGTTTGCCGCTCCTCGCAAGTAGTTATTTCCGTTGATCTTGATTATGACACCAAATTGTATGTGGTACTTACAGTAATATATTAAAAAGTAGACCCAATCCGAAAATATTGTGTATGCCCCGGCATTGACTGACTGAGAGGTATATAATGATTGACTCATCCTTCCATCTCTACATGGTTAACACAAAATGGCACATTCCATAGAATATCAATTATGTTTCCTACAAAGCTTTCATACTTGCATGGATGTTGTCCTTGAACTCTATCAACACGCCCACTCTAACCTTTCCTCATGCTGTTGACGCTGGCCTACATTTGGCTCAGACTAATGCAGAGTCCAATCTCTTGTTTAACCCTTTTCCACTGAGATACATATTTGTACACATTTGTAGTCTCTTACAAAATACTATTAAATTAAATTCCTATTTAACAAGTTTAACAAGATGAAAGTTGTAAAGGCCTCATTTTTAACCCTTAGATACTGATTAGCAGCGAACAGCATAAAAACCTGAACAGTCTGCGTGTTACTCGCAGGGTAAGAGTTAGAACGGTATTTTAGAACTTTCTTTTTTCGTCAATCTGGTTGACTGCCCCTTTAAGGCTAGTGACTAATTACTAACTTTACAATACTGATCTATACATCGTATCTTAAAATCTGTTTTTTGTGCAAAGTATGCTGTCTCATCATGTGTTTTTAAAAGTCCTTTTTTAGACAGAATTTCACAATCAACACCCTACCAGCTCACGTGGAAATATGTATAATAGGTGCCCAATATACATAATTATGTATCTTTATCAAGACATGGCAGTGGGGAAAGATTCGTGCTTAATATCATTCAACATGTATTTCTATGAAGTCAGTCAAGTGCCACTAATTCAGAAAACGGATGCAATTTTTATTAATTGCTATTTCCAGCCATCAACTATTTAAGTGCTCACAGTTAACAAGGGTGTGTGTTGACCTTCTTGTTTTACTGTAGCTGTCTTATCCAGAGGTTTTGACCTAGATTCCTTTCCATACTTGTATGCAGCGAGAAAATTGATGGCAGATATAATTGCGCACATGTTCATGTTTTTTGTATGTTCATGCTATTTGCATCTTCCTCCCATGTCAACATTAGTAGATTTCACGTAAACAATCTGCCTTCCATGTAAACTTAAGTAGATTTTACGCAAACAATTGAAGGCCACAATTTACTGTACATGAAATACTAATGCTAGACATTGTTTAATCTATAAAAAAAATTTAGTTGGCAATTTTGTTATGTTCTCTTCCAAAAACACTTTTAATAATTTAACATTCAGACTGGAGGAGGATGAATGGTAAATTGTTCTCAAGTGGTTCAATACAGAGTCATGAATGCCTACTTCAACCACTAGTCAATAACTAGAAGTGTTCTCCTCAACAAGGAAGATTTTATTCATAATGAGAAATGTTTAATTGAAACTTAAAGTGATTTTTGAAAGACACACTCAACTTAACAATACCATCATTGTGATTATATACTTGGAAAAAGTATCTTGCGTATGAAAACCCACCAATGGTTTAAGAGGTTTGTTTTTAGAACATTCAGTTCGTACACTTATTATACAATTTTAAGCAAGCTCCACAAGATACTTTGCAAATTATTTATAATTGACTGACATATATAGTTTAATCATATAGAATACATACATGTGCTATGTTATCTCCTAGATCATCTATGGCAGTATAGTACTTGCATATTTCTGCATATAAATTTTTTATCGTTTGTTTTCAATGGTTTTTATACCTCTATATAAGCAATAATTTCCTTTTGCCTTATTAAAATGGCATGAGCAAACATTTTGGTTCAAATTGCAGTGTAAAGTGGATTTTAACAAGTTTACATTTCCACTGCAATTTACAGAATCATTTTTAACCTTGCTTTAATTAATTATCATTCTTCCACCACCCTTACCTATTTTATGTAGACATAGTTTGAAATTAAAGGTTAGTTTGCGACAAATCATGTGGTTATACTGCAATACATTATGGAGTTATTCTGCTATCAAAACCTGTAAATGTTGTAGGGCTTTTTTTCCTTCTTTGCGTGTGGCCTGGGTCAGCCATCTCACAGTTTTGATGCAAGCATTTCACAAATCTAATATATCCACACTATTTTACAGAACCAGCCTTTGTTAGTTGTTTGACATTTAACAGACATTTTATATTTAAAAGTACAATTCATCCGTCTGTTTGTCACAAACTTTTTAGAGCTATATCTCAGAAACTATTTAAGTTTTTCTAACATGACACTTCATAGGTGTCTATATATAAATGAGGAGAAGGGGATATTAATTCAACGAATTTGCTTGTTGTTAAGGAATTACAAGTATGAAACTGGTGAAACCAGTGTTGTAACGTTAGTTCGGCTAAAAAAACCACACCAGTGCATTTGACCGTCAGTAAATTGTATAGTAAAACTTGAGATCCTTTGTTTAAAAAGTCAGCATGGGGATCCAGATTTGTTTGAATGAGGAGTCACTTTAAAGATATCCCAGTAAGATTTAAGCATGCTCTTTTACAACGGCAATACCTTGAATCAGAAAGATCATGTGACGAAAGTGAAAACACTTGAGTAATGTAGTACTGACAGAGAGCGAGGCAAGGGCAGCAATTTGGAGTACATTTTCGTATTCTTATCCGTTTATATGTGTACATTTTCTTTAAAGCTTGAATAATTTCTTTTCAAATATATTAAATTGCATTTTCATGAAATGCATGTTAATGTCAAATATTGTTAATATGTATGATTTATAGGGAATCCTATGCGCATGTGACATGGCACAATTGTTATTGACAAAGGTTTTAAACTTGGAAAAATTATATGGCTTACATTTCTCACACGAGAACTCAAATTCAATGTATAACTTATGTGTCTAGCCACACAACAGAAATCTCATAGACAAACATTTTAATGTTTGTCAAAAGTATTGACTATGGATCATTGAAGATACAGTTAAACCTGTCAGAATATAGTTGCTCATATGATGTATAATTTTATTTTTCGAAAGCAAAAGTGTCCAGCCAATGAAAATAATTTACTATACCTATGCATAAAAATCATCATTTTACAATTTCTACAAGTATGTGAATATTGTTTGTAAAATTTTGAGGAGTTTGTGACTAAATTTCTCACAATTTTGAAATTTGTGGGATTTTTTTTTCAAATAAATTGAGCGTCTTACTTTTACTTCACAAACAAGGAAAGAGAGCCCTCTGTTGTCATGGTAATTCAAGAATTCCCAGATGTTCAGTTCAGTAAAATGTGCCTCCTTAAATATGTGATATAGGAGACGTTTGACAAACATATCATTTCTACATTCGGCCCAGTGAAACCACATTTAAGTAGTAAACTGTTCATACATAAGTTACCAAACCTGTTTACTTGGTATACATTTTGCATGATTAGCTTAATATTTTTATTGAATGTAATTTCCTCAAATAATCTTAATGAACCTGAAAAAAGTTATTATAATTTAAGTGTGTTGTCGTCATGAAAACAAATGTATGTATTTTTTGTGGAAAAGGGGCATACTATGTATAAACAATCATGTTAGATTAAAAATTATATATAGCTTACGTTGTTTGTTAAGGTAATAACCAACGGTTTGTTATTCTGATGCTTGTAATTAATTCCTATTAATCGGAACTCCAAACCGTTGGTGATTACTTCACGAAGACAATTATTAATTCGCTTCTAATTAACTCATGTCCATTTTGTCTGGGTAAATCAACAAAACATGCAAAGTTTAATACTTTCATGCCATCAAAGTCGGGACCTACAAGGATTTCATTACAGTCCATGACACCGACAGCAAAGTAGAGCAAAGTTACAGTACAGATCTAATAAAGCAAAACCCGATTTTCGGTTAAGGCCAAATAAAATATAAAAGTAAAAATGTTTTTCTCGACAATATTTAAATCAAAGTAAAATTTGGGCCAATTGATATCAAAAACCTGGTCAACAGTTTAAAGGTTACGCTAAAGTTGTAACAACTGTAGAAGCTACCCTTATGACTAAATGTTGATCACATTTGGTAAGAATTTGTATCATCACAATATCACAACAAAGATGCAATCTAAGTAAAGTGTATTCAAAACTTAAGTTACCATGTCAAATATAAGAAAAAGCTTATGAACACTATGAATGCTTTGGTTGTTTTAACTAAGTCAAATGAAATATAGCCTGAATGGTTTAGGGTCGCATGGGTTATATAGATTTTATAAATATCAACATAATATTCAACATTAGCGCATTCAAAATGCAATGCCAATAGGTTTCATATTATATATATTGACTAACATCCTTGTTAATTATGATCCTGGAGTCTTTACATTCCGCACTCCAGGGACAACATCCTTTTAAACACATCGATAGACCAAAAACTACTTATAACTTATTATATTCTGAACCGCCTTGTCAATTAGGTTATGTAAATTGATGCCTATGTTGTAAATGCATAGTGATTCTCTACAGCAGTTGTTTAAATGTGAATGCAGTGGTAAAAGGTGGTACCAAAACGAGGTTTACATAATTTGTATAACAAAATTAAGAGATTAACCGAGACTTACCTAAGTTATAGGTTGATCACAATTTTATCGACTGCATACTGTTAAATCGTCTGTGCTTTAGTATTTGCCTTGCATCTTGTATTTTGGTCATCTACTGAGAGTTAGCTAACGTGGTTATTGGCTTCTCTTTGTGTTGTCTACAATCAGCTTCAAATCTCCACTTCAACCACTGGGAAGATTCAAACAAACATTCACATAAATGATCAATGGGTGATCCTCTATCAAAGTTGTTCAAAACGTTCCAGTAAAATGCATGTATTGATCATCAGTAGTACGGTGGCATATAGGTGACATTCACTCCTTTTTGTTAATCACTCCTCTTGTTTTACATTGCAATCCTCTTTTTTTCTATCTCGTTCCAACGACATACTTACTTGAGAGAACGGCCTACTAACTCGAACTCGAAGGAACAGTCAGCTAAGTCGACTGAACGATATAGAGAAAAACAGGAGTGCACAACTAAATAAAAGAGGCGTGCATTCAAAAAAGAGCGGTGCAGTAAATATATGAGGGGTGCATTAAACAAAAGAAGAAAGCATTTTAACTATCTTAAGGGAACGACTTACTAACTCGTGGGAACGAGTAAGCTATGTTGTGGGACAACTTACTAAGTTAAGGGAACGATCGAGATAGAAAAAAAGAGTGCAAAACTAAATAAAAGAGGAGTGCAACGAAACAAAGAGCGGTGCGGTAAAGTGTTTAATGCATTTTCCTTTATTTAATGCACTGCTCTTTTTTCATTGGACTCTTCATTTATTTAGTTTTGCACTACTCTTTTTTGTATCTCATTCTCTCGACTTAATAAATCATTCCCACGACATAGTTAACTCGTTCCCTCTAGTTAGTATGTCGTGGGAACGAGATAGAAAAAAGAGGAGTGCAGTTTATAAAAAAGAGGAGAAAATGTCATCTCTATGCCACTGTACATCTAAATATGAATGCAAACATGTCTGTATAAATTTAGTTTATTCTCAATCACTTGATATTAACTAGTTATATTTGTTTCAAAATACATTTAAGCATATTGATATATTTAATTTTGCTTTGAATAATTGTTCATTGTTTTTTTCATTCTGCCTCTTCTAACCATGTTAAGGATGGCCCCACCTTGCCCCTGTACTGACCTGTGGGTCATTTTTATTTTCATATGGGCTGGGATGGTCATGGAAGGAAGAAAGTGTAAGATTTTGAAGGGACTTGTTCACATATTTTGTGAGAAGGTTGACTGACATAAGTCAGTGATATAACTAAAAGAAATTAATACAGCAACAAATTTAAATTAACAAAAACAGACATATACCGGTAACTACAAATTATACAAATATATAGCAGTACATATTGTATGGTATCGTAATATGCTTTTACTGTTGTTTTTTTTAAATCTGTATATTATTTTAAGTAGGCATGTTTTAATAGACATGCGTATCTTTGTTTAATATTTATTTTATGTCATTTCACAAACTGTATTATTTCCGTTTTAAACCGAGACTGTACGATTTTGTCAAATATTTATGAATTTATATAAAACGTGTAAAAACTTATTATACGTATAGTTCAATATAAATAAAAATAAAAGTTAAGAAGGACATGTGTCGAAAAATGCGAAATAAGCCTGATATTTAATTCTGAAATCGACAATGTCTATACAGTCGAGTTCGCCAGCATGTATTTCATGCATGTACGATGTGAATCTAAATTTTGTTTTACGGATTATTTTAATTTCCTGCAACAATATATATTCATACGACAAACGAACACTAACTCCGAACCTAATAAAAAGATGAATGCTTCGGTTATTGTAGGAAAATATGTACGAAATATATTCGTCACAATCGGCTCGGGGCTCTAATTTGTCTTTGCTGCATTTTATGAAATTCGTCTTCAATGTATATTTTTTCTTGCCTATTTTGCGTTATTGTAACATATTTTAATCAATATATTACAATTTAACATATACAAAAATCGTATAGTCTCGCTTTAATAATATTTGTTAAAATAAATTGCAAACTTTTTAACCAATTTATGTAATATTGTTCCATCGTAATCTGTAAAGAACATGACACTAACACGGGGCATCAACAAGAACGATCAAGAACGTGTCCTTTCAATGTTGCTCAATCTGTGTCAGTTTGCAACATGTATGGCGAAAAATTGTTGCCTTGTTTTACTGATAAGGGATTTGATTACAGAACATAAATATATCTTTAAACATTTTCTATAAAATATGTGTTCGTCATTTTTAGTAAACAAATTGACTGCATAATGTTACATCAAATACTGCCTAGGTAAAAAAGTCAGTTGAGGAAGCCAAGAAATCATGCGATAATTTCTAGCTGCTTACCTACTCTGGAATGTATGGGTTTAGTTTAAACCTACGCCCTACATATTTTAATTTGAGTAAAGATTTATGTTATTCAAATAAAAGTTGGCTTGCTATATTCTCAAATCTTTTTCCTAAAAATAAGGGATGTAGTTGACACTTGTTCGTAATTTCATTTCATCGTTCCTCAAAAGGTTGTAACTTTGTTGCTCTGGTCTCTTCCCTACCATTGAGTAATTAAATGGTAATTAAAATGAATGCGTTTTGGTTTCCTTTTATTATTATTTAATTTGAGTTGCGATGCTATGAGGTTAAATTTTATTCACACTTATATGTATCATGAATATTGCTGGGCCAAGTGTGAGGGTGACCGTTCCAAGGCGGTGACCCAAGCTTTATTCTTATATATGTTTATGTTGTTTTGTATTGTGCTGTGTTCTACTATTTGGCAATTGGTCACTTGCCTTTAATTAATGACCAACTAATTGCATGTCACTAACATGCAATACTGCTCCAGCACCTGGAGTTTCACTTCTTTATCTTCAATGCAAAATTTCAAGATATTATGTTATTCACTTCAGTAAACATATACGAACAATGATTAAAATATTCTATGTCTTCAGAATATCCACAAAACATGTGTTTATCATAAATCATTAGAAATGTGTTTATAAGGATGCGCACACAATAACAAGTTTTGTCCACCAGTTTATACTTTTAAACATAAAGATTGACGTTTTTAAACGCACATTCCAATGACGTCATACAGTGGATTCACTTATTTTAAGGAGGTCTCATTTTTGCACACCTACCATTTCTCCAATTTATGATCACTGGAATATTTACCAATTAGGTTTTCCGCATTCTTCACTATAAAAGTGAAACGTCGAATCAGATCAGTCGTAACACCATATGCCGTTATGTTTGAACATAAGACGTTCTTCTGACGTTGATATGAACTCTTTGTAAAAATATAAGTACAACTTTGGCATGTTAAACGTTTATTTGAAAATAAGTTAATAGATGCACAGCTTTTAACATGCTTTTTCAAACTTTCAATGTGTAATGAACTGCTTGAATGCTTTAACCATAAAAGTATACATCTGCAATAAAGCCTGTCTATAGTGAACATAT
The DNA here is from genome assembly GCF_020536995.1 of Dreissena polymorpha. Taxonomy (NCBI): domain Eukaryota; kingdom Metazoa; phylum Mollusca; class Bivalvia; order Myida; family Dreissenidae; genus Dreissena; species Dreissena polymorpha. Next base: position 71,472 of record NW_026273416.1, on the reverse strand, counting down.
CAAATGGCACTGAAGTCAGAGAGACATATACCTGTAATACAAGTATAAAATTAATTACTGCAAAATCTAAAAAAGATAAGCATTAATTTTTTCCTGCCTTTCAAGTCCGAATTTGAAACATTTAAGTATTTTAATCATAATAGACAGCTTTTTACACACAAATATAATACCTAAAAATCGCACCTTTTACTGTAAAAGTAGTTTTCTTTGAAAACATCCTCTTTCTGTAAGAAAGAACTTTCAATGAGAAAAGTGTTGAAACAATTATATTATTTTACCATCATAGTGGAGAACAGTGTCTTTTATCAACATAAACACCGATAAAGTCATATTTCTCCCTATCTAATTACCCATTAGCACAATAGTTTGTGTTTTCTGTTGATATAAACCAGATACAGTAATTCCTTTACAAGGTAAGGGCTTCATATTTTATTTTTTACCTTGAATAAGGGACACAACTGGCTTATGTTAAAATGATTTAAGTGCACTTAAATCCTTTTGGCACATGTATTACCTCTCAATATGTATGAAAACATATTGTGCCAAAAAGACTTAAGTGCTATTAAAGCTTCCTTGCAGTCATGAAAAGGATATAAAGCATTCTGGCATACAAGGGATTTGTTGATAAGCACTTAGTGCACCTTGGTTCTATCGGATATACTATGTTGTATACAAGGTATGATTCCAGGGAATAAGGAAAATTGAAGAGTATTGGAATAGCTTTCTAAACGTGCAAAAAGTGATTTTTGATAAAAAGTGCACTTACCACGTTCTGGCTCTTACCCCTATATATAATATATACGCCTCCAGCAACACTTTAGACATGCTAGAAACTACGCCCAGTCCAACGAACATTTTATTTAGCATGGTATGCAGATACAAATATACAAATATAGTACGCCTGACACAAACCAAAACAATGCCGAACTCGATTGACTACTTATTTGACTTCCTTTCTAGAAATATCATGACCATTTTTAGGCAAATATATGTTTTATACGGTATCATAAAAACGAAATGTGTTTGCGATGAGCAACATGTTTATGCTTAAATCCAGAACATCATATGTAAAGGGATTTCGGAAATATGCCTTTTCGAGTAAGGTCAGTTTTTCGGAAATGCGTATTGGCAGCTGACCAGGACCGTTACAAAATGGATATCTATAAATTTCGAAAATGGAAATTAATAATGAAATACCATCCATTATAAATGTTTACACTTATTCTGAAGTTATGAACCAAGTAAGAATTAAAATATTTGTTAGCAATACTTTCGTATTTTATAAAAGAGTCAGCCACTATCAGCTGATTATCTTACTCCATTTAAATAATATTTTTCAATCCAGATGACGGAGAGGATGACATAATATAGGAAATGTCTAAAATTTATAGCAAAGGCCTTATTGCGTTTATTTTTTAAAAATTAAACTATTCTGATGAATTGAGTATAAAACACAAAATGCCAGAATGTGATTCCCTTCTTCGAAACCTGTTACCTATAAAACACGATGCTTTGTCAAAGCGAAAACTTACATACACCTGTGTACTCGTGTGCTTTTGTAAATAATCCTAGGTATGCTAGGCATGTATAATAATGAATTTGTAAATGTCTGCATCATTATCTTGTGTAGACGCTTTATGTATAAGTTGATGCAACAAACCATTAGAGTTGATTTAGTTGAATATACACATAACGGTAGAGTAGATCTACTACATTTTTAATTCAAATGTTAATTGGTGAATTGAGTATTATATGTTAAACTTTTTGGCAAAAAGTGCATTTACAATATGCATACAAGCGAGTAGCAAAAATTATAAGAAACTTGTTCATTTATGGAAGTGAACACGTTTATGATAGCCTTATAAGACATTGTACCATATATATTTATATTGTATGACTGTAAGTACGTCGTTCATGACAAAGTATTCACTTGTGTCATATTTTAGCCGTTTAACGTGAATCGTAAGGCATAGTAGACGTCAGGTCATCAATGCACCAATATCGTTACGCCAGTGGTACTTGAGTATTTGCAAGTCTATAGGGTGTCATACTCATTGACAAGACCTTAGACATCTCGTTATTAGGCGGCGATACTGGGAACCGTTTGCACAGGTATACGACCGGTCACGTGATACGTCACCAATACGTTCTACTTCCGGGCATAGTATGTTCGCATTTTGACAAACTTATACTTCCGGGCATTGTCTGTTCGGCGTTTGACACAACACGACTTCCGGGCTTGATACAGCTCTGGTTATCTGCAGTATATTTTTGGGTTTGATATCGCTCGGAGTTTGCTGCTTCGCAGAACCCTACTTCAGAAGCTCACTTGCGGCTCGGGTCATTGACGGCTGGACATTAGTTTAGGTCGTGACTCTCACTACTACTCCACCATTACATCTACCGTTCGACTACTCCAGCTACAGACACTAGATATTATATAAATATAAGATCTGGCACGAGTTGTCATATGATACCATATTTTATTGAACGAGTTCAGGAAATAAGTGAGTAAGCGAGCCTTTGGCTCAACGAATGTCAGATTTTTTGTATGACATGCTTTTAAATGAGTAAAATTATTACATATTTGCGCAAACATAATGAAAAATCCCGAAAACGTTGTTTACATTTTGTTACGTCATTTGACGTTGCAACGTATTTTCAGCAAAATAACAAAATCCGATTGGTCAATCAAACGAAAACTAAACCTAAAGAAAACGCTTAAAAAGTATATTACACATGTGTTATTTTTTAAATAATTTTTTGTTTTATTTGTACGATTGTTGATATCTGGTTCTAGCGGGGGGGGGGGGGGGGGTTATTGCGCTGGGTTATCATAGCGTCTGCAGTCCTGACTATTACAGACTCTTCAATACGAACAAATAAGTACGACAAAGGAAGATTCGTTGTCCACCTGCCTTACAAATGACCTCGTAGCTTTATGATGATTTGGTACAAGCTGACTAGACGACCGTGCTGCAACATAAGAAATCCATCACATGTATATACCTGAAAATTTTATAAACTTCATCAGGTACTATAAGCGGGTTATTTTCAACAAAAGTTGGATGCATATGTGATAAAACAAGGCGCGTAATGGCGAGTGGCTCATATTGAGATTATTGATACCCATGGTTAATATAGTTATCGTTTAATTTTACTTTCTTATAAAATAAACGTGTCTTCGCCGCATTAGCAGATTTAGATTTTTAGGAGGATTGCATTTGTCGCCATGATAGACTCCCCATATATCACGCCGTGCTTAAACAAAACGGTTAATGTTGGAAACATGTGTGCCGTACCGGCTAATACGAGAAACTGCTGCGGATCATATTAGACAATGTTGATTCTTTTTCAGGTAAGTGTGTTCTCTAAGTTTCGCAATTGTATTTTAATTTTACTTAAAAAACAACTTAACAAAAAACACCAATACTCCATGGAACAATTAACACATTCATTCAGTAAACTTGATGCTCGTGCACAGTAACAAACAAAAGCGTCAATTTGGATTGGGAACCTACACCGACCAACAGTTTAAGCATACAACCTGTCGAAGCTGTTGTAAAATGCAGACATTGGTTCATATAATCATTTTATACTTCTGAGCTCGCAAACATTCATCATAATTCTTATGAAGAGTTACTTTTTAGTTTGTAGAAAAAAAGCTCTCCATGTGTCGATTACTGGCATCAGATTATGCATGAAAATTAATATGCATCATATTATAGCTGAAACTACTGGACTTTATTATATAACGGTGTGTGTATAGACTCCATCGATGCTGCTGATATGGTAACATGTAAAGGATTTCTTTCTTTTAAACCAAACACAATTCGTCACAATATAAAAGGTGCCAATTCAACCTAGAAAAAAATATTTGTTAGATGAATGATCTTGTTTTTCCTTGTTCCTCAGCCATGCGTCATTTGTCTAAACGTATGACAAATTTCTATATCCTGCCTTGAGAAAGGTAATCAAAACTAGTCTTTAAAGGTTAGCAATTATTAACTATTTCGAAATCCGATGGAAAAAGCGTAATCTAATACATATCTATTAATGATAGTTACAGTAATGATTGTTTAAATATTGAAATTTAATTATTGATTGATACTTAAATTCTAACTGTAAACGAACTCGTCGTTTGAAGTATCTAACCAACCATACCCGCACTGTACGCGTTAATTTGTGTGCTATTTAAATATAAATTAATTTTTTTTTAGACCAGTTAAGAATTGTTCTCGTATTCCTACTCGTTTTATATAGATAACGTATGTGTGCGTCGGCGTGGTGATTGTTGCTTTGGATGATAAATGTATTGAAACGTTTACTTGGTAGGGAAAATTAGTTGTGTTTAACCTTCGATTTCCATTTAAATTTCCTTTCCTAAATCATTTACCAGAAAAAAGAACGCATACTAATGTATGATCTGTATGGAATAAAAACACATACCTATAAAAGCCATACACGTTTTGTGTTAATGACATAAGGCGAAAAATACGTATTTTCAGAAAGTCTATCCAAATGTCATATTTATAGAAATATACACTCATGTTGTACATAATATCCATTTTTGTTAATGTTAAGGTCAAAAATACACGTAAACGATACATGGCTATGAAATTAGATGTAGGGTTAAATCTGATTAATATATACTAAATCAATTACTTTTCAGTTAAACTATTTATAATTATTTTCGATTATGTGTATTTATTTGAAATTAAATGCCCTTATCTGACTTAACATGTATTACATATCCAAACTTACAATACATTTGCATGAACACATTTGATGCATTTTAAAATTAGTCATTTATTCCGTTTACCTAATCACGTTAAGCCCTGCTGAAAGTATCTCCTTTTATTAAATAACTGCATAATTTAAAATTTAGCCAAAACAACTTCTGCTAGATTACAAGGTCGATAAAACTGCGGAACCTTAATTTATGTTCCTAAGTATTTCATCAACGACATTCACTGAGTTTGGTGGGTGAAACTTGATACGTAGTAGCCGATTTTATGATTGCATCAGTCTAATTATAAATACCACGAATCTGTAGCCAGTCCAAACAGAACAGCCTTTCTATAGTACATACGTTTAGATTGTGTTACAAATATCGATCTAACATATCTTGGTTTGCATTATTTGAGCATGGTGTTCAAAACCTCATGACTATGCATTTTTATAGTGCTCACAAAATGCGTTTGTAAAACCAAACGCTATACGATTGACTACAAAAATAACCAATGATAAACTGTAAAACTGTATAGCGGTCAAGTCCAATATTTGAAGAACATGAACATTACCGTGTAAGAAATACTATTCTACCACGGCACGTGACTTGTTTTCTATATACAAAGAAGGAAAACTACTGTTGGTTATTACCCCGATATACCAACGATTGTTTAAAGTGACGTCACTTTGATTGTACGAGCACTGTTTATGAATGAAGACGACGTCATTTGACTTTAATTGTTGTGATGTTGTTATAAATGAAATCGTGTTAGAATCGAAATAATCGACGGGTAACCGTTGGTTATTGCGGTAATAACCAACGGTATGGAGTTCCGAATCGTAGGAATTAAACCACGAGGGCGTAGCCCGAGTGGTTTGATAACAACATCGGAACGACATACCGTTGGTTATTACCGCAATAACCAACGGTTACCCGTCGATTATTTCTTAACTCTACCACGGCACGTGACTTGTTTTCTATATACAAAGAAGGAAAACAACCGTGGGTTATTACCCCGATATACCAACGGATATTAGTATGACGTCACTTTAATTGGCCGCGCACTGTTTATGAATGAAGACGACGTCATTTGATTTTGATTGTTGTGGTGACGTCGCGTTTTCGCGGAAAATTGGAGGACATTCGGTTAATATGATTCTCATTTATAACCGTTAAAACGCGGATAACTTATTAATGAAATCGTGTTAGAATCGAAATAATCTACGTGTAAGCGTTGGTTATTGCGGTAATAACCAACGGTATGTCGTTCCTATGCTTGTTATCAAACAACTCGGGCTAAGCCCTCGTGGTTTAATTCCTACGCATCGGAACTCCATACCGTTGGTTATTACCGCAATAACCAACGGTTACCCGTCGATTATTTCTTAATTAAACCACTTATTTGCTCACGGTCGCTTATATGTCTGCCATAAAGGAATTGAAGACAGGAAACAGTGCAGGTCCTGGTATGTTGTTAAATGAGTTTTTGATATATGGCTTTGGCCAGTTTTTACCTTTTCTGAATATTTTATTTAATACAAATTTTGATACAGGTTATTTCCCTGAATCTTGGTCGGAAGGATTTATTTTATGCTTTCCGGTGGTTTATAGAGAAATATCAGTGAAATAAAATTGGTATTCCACTGTTTTAAACAGTGAAAAATAACAGTGAAAAATATCGATATTTTTCACTGTTTTACTGTGAAATGACGTCATTGTTTTGACGAAATGACGTCATAATTCCAGCGAAACTATCAAGTTAAACTCATTTACAATGTAAATAAACGGTGAAAAAAACGTAAAATAAAAAGAAAATTTGTTGGGTTCGATGGAATATCGATTTTATTTCACTCGTGATCATAGAAAATATATATTTTCACTCGTGGCATCGCCACTCGTGAAAATATTGTTTTCTATGATTACTCGTGAAATAAAATCGATATTCCACCGAATCCAACACATATCCTCTATTTATTACACCGTTACATAAAAAGGTGTTTTGAATAACCCAGAAAACTATAGAGAAATAACGCTTTTAAGTACTATTGGGAAATTACTTACTAGAATTTTAAACAATCGTTTATAAAGTGTGCAGAGCAATATAATGTTTATATCAAGGTACAAGCAGGTTTTCGTAGCGGTATGAGTACTACAGATACTATTTTTGTTTTACATGGCTTAATTACGCATGTTAATACTGGAAAGAAGTTATACTCTTGTTTTATGGATTTTAGTAAAGCTTTTGATTATGTAGAAAGAAATAGTTTCTGGTATAAATTGATTAAAATTGGTGTAAGAGGTAAAATGCTTACTTTAATTAGAAATATGTATAGTGGTATTAAATCTCGTGTGAAATATAACAATACACTTAGTAATTAATTTACATGTATGCTTGGTGTTAGACAAGGTTAATGCATATCACCTTTCCTTTTCTCTATGTTCTTGAATGATATTGAAGAGTATTTGATTTTGAACAATTTTGACGGAATAGATACATGACCAAATTATTTCTTCTTTTATAGGCTGATGATATTGTTGTTTCTGATACAGCAGATGGATTACAAAAAGGTCTGGATTTACTTCAAGAATATTGTAACAAATGGAAACTTAAAATAAATGTTCAGAAAACTAAAGTCATAGTGTTTAGAAAATCTGGAATGTTGCCAAGAAAATTGAAATTTGTTTTTAATAATGAAAATATTGAAAATGTTAAGTCTTTCTCCTATCTTGGTATTGTATTTACTCAAGGTGGGTCTTTTAGCGAAACTCAGAGTTCGCTAGTAAAGCACAGAAAGCAATTTTCAAATTTGACAGTTATTTATTGAATTTCACTGATGTGTCTATACTTCAAAGATTATAGTTGTTTGCTAAACGTGTTGCACCTATTCTAAGTTATTCATGTGAAGTAGTTTTTTTATAATGCTGTTAAGATTGAGAGAGTACATACTCTATATTGTAAACGAATTTTAAGAGTCAAACGTTCCACACAAAACGATTTTGTATATGGCATTTTTAAAATATTTAGTTTAGCAAATCAAAGATATATTAGAATTGTTAGATATTGGTTAAAATTGTTAATAAGCAATGACAACAAATACACTCGAATAGTATATTAATATGTTAAAAGCTAATGCAGATATATACCCTGATAAAACATCATGGGTTACTTTAGTCCGAGATTTACTGACCTCAATAGGCTTCTACCAAGTATGGCTTTCCCAAGGAATCGGTGATATTGATGTTTTTATGTATGTTTTTAAGCAACGTCTTCATGATAGTTATATCAAGTTATGGCACCATCGTCTGGATAACTCGACCCAAGCAACGTTTTTTTCGGGAGGTAGTCGACTTTGATTTTCAAACGTTTCTTAAGTGTATAAATGTTCAAAAGTTCAGGATTGCTTTCACTAGGTAAATTGTTTCTTCTCACAATCTAAAAATTGAGTCTGGAAGGTGGCATAAACCAATATGTATCCCGTTAGAGGATAGAACAAGTACTATAACTTTGTTATAAGCTTGAAGACGAGTTTCACTTTATTTTAGAATGTTCATTATTTCATGATTTACGCAAACAATACATCAACAAATATTTTTGGTGTAGACCTTGTATGTTTAAATTAAAGAAGCTGTTTGAAATCAAAAAATAAATTGTACTTCGGCGTCTAAGCATGTTTATATTTAAATGTTTTGAAATCAGATAATCTGTAAATGATACATAATTTGTAAAATACACTGAATGTCTCTTTTGATAATGCAACGCACAATATAAGTATTATCATTCGTTCATGTGTATTGAGTATATGCTATGATTTCTCGTTTACCAAGTCTCTACTGGTAATTTAGTGATAAATATTCAACACAAATACTGAAATATCATTATATGTGTACTTTTGTTATACATGTGTTTATTGGCAGATCATGGTGTCTCTTTAAAAAAAAAAGAATAACGAAATGTGTTTATGCATGTTGCGTATCTTTTGGGCAACTTTGTAAGAAATCATTCAATGATCAACATAATTTTGTCTTTTGAATTTACGATTATAAATAATAATGTAAAAAGATTTTGATATATACGAGAAGCAATTCATTGTGGTGTGTAATAAATTATATGTTACTTGTATTTAACCGCTGTATATATTTTGTGTTGACATAAATTAAACGAACATATAGAAACTACAAGACAAAAATGTTCGTATTATTAATCTGCATCTTTGTTTTATTTAATTCTTTAGCACAACTCATTCCTTTAAATGTATTAGGACTTGATTTATTTCAACTAAACTTTTTCATTGCCATTGTGTCGCGTGACTTCATATTACTGTTTATGTACATATCTGTATGTTCACATGGGCCTATGGCCTACTGATTCTGAAATAAAATCTTCTATGTTATTCAAGACCACAAATTAAAGCCACACACCTTTAAATGAAGTATATTTTAATCAATACATATGGATACCATTTGAAAGTGTTCAAAATTGTCATTAATTCTATAACCTAGTTAGCGATTAATTTATTTAAAAAAATGATTTTGAAACCGAAAGTAGGATTTCTATACTTATACGTCCATTTCGGCAAACGCGATTTTTTTTAAGTTTTAAAGCGCAAAAAAGATAGATTTCTACCTTGTAACCACCGGATATATTCCAATTGAGATAGATACAATTTAATATATAGCCTAGTTAGCATGAAAAAATTATTATGTTTTAAACGGTACCGTATTTAAAACCGAAAGTAGGATTTCTAGACGTATACGTCCATTTCGACACACACGCGATTATTTTATAAGTTTTTAAGCGCATAAGAGACGGATTTCTACCTAGTTACCACCAGATAATTCTAATTGGCATAGATAAAATATGTTTCGTATTTATACTTAAATTTACTATGTCATGTACTTCATTTCAAGGCGTGTGGCTTTAACAATCTAGAAAGAGGCTTTTTCTGGTTTTGGTTAATTGATAAAATTAAAATCAGTTGTTTCAGATTCGCAAATGTTCGTTTTTGTTAAAATATTCGTGAGGAAACAGTTATACTGAACATTTACCATGCTCTAAAAAAAATCCATTATAGGCATCTTTTGAAAAACCTGAATATTATAAAGGATTGCAATGCGAAACGATTGAATAATTTGGAGAGTTCTGTTGTTGTCGTTATATTTTGTAATACTACGAGGATTGCTTATATAAAGTATAAAATACATCACTTTTTGTATGAGCACGGTTGGCCGAGTGGTCTAAGTGATAGACGTTCACTCAAGGGGTCAGTGGTTCGAGCCCAATTAAGGAGTACTTGTTTTCTTCAATTTTATTCTTGTGTTTTTTACTGGAGCTTTTTAGATCACATTTTTACATTTATGCATATAAATAATTTATTGACAAACTTCAATACATGCCAAAATCTGTGAAAAGGCCCCGTTAAGGAGCGATAAAAAATACTGGAAAAATTAGCATAGATTCAAGTAATGTTGCATAAAAAATAATATATATATTTAAAAAATATAAACCACATAAGCCTTCGATGTAAGCCTTAATGTCTGACTGCATTTTTATATCGCATACAGTATAATTCTATGTATGAAGCCATGATACAAGTGTTATTTAATGGTGTTCGTTTTATTACCACATTAATACTCATTTAAACATCATATTTCTACAGCCATGAAACATATCTATTTAAGAACCTTCATGTCATTATTACGATAATATTCTTCGTAAAATAGCAAATTCATCAATTACATAACTGGTCTCCTAATGCATTTGTTGTGTCACTTCTATTAAAATCTCAATTTGACGTCTCAGTATCGCATTCAGGATGAAATCAGAGTTATCCCTCACCAAATTCTCATCTCTACATTGCAAACTTCTGTTCATCTCCCACAGCTGCAGCTTCTCCAGCTCTATCCTTGTCTTGTTGAACAGCAAAACCGATTCTGGCGACGGCCATACGTATTATCGGCAATCGCATTATTACCTTGTGACCTTCCGCCAGCATTTCTGAAATATCTGCTACCAATTTACTCTGCAGAGCATCCTGCAAAGCACAAGCTTTCATTAAATTTCTCTCCGGAGTCATGTAATAGCAGAGATGTCTTTTCTCAATTGCAATCTTAAGCTCTCTCGGTGCGTCATACAGCCAGTGAAGTAAGTTTCGTTCATGAAACTCTGTCTTTTGTGTGTTTTCAGCTTGCCATATTATGATGTTTTTCACTCGTACGATGTTATTTCTTTATTAGTTGGTTTCAATACATTTTTGAGGATCATTTTTAGTATAGCATAGACTTTTATGTGTGTGTCATTAGGAATGTGTACAAGGTCTGCCTCACCTGTGTTAAAACAAATCCTCCACTCCATTTCCTCGGTTTCACTTCCCTTAAAACCTACCGGGGTAAGAAAGGCTTTAATGATACAACTTTCTGAAATATGACTGGTGACGGCCAATGTCGGGGTCTTGCAGCCCATCTTTGGAGGATGCTGGGGCAGCCGCAAGGTAATGAGGGTACCATGTCCATATACAGTACACCTAGAAAGGACTTCGGCATTGATGGCCCCGCTTGTTTATGATGGACCACTGATGAATTGATATCTGGATTTGCCATATATCTATCTAGAAAAAATTACTAGAGAGCATTGTGAATTACGTCAGAAGCGGCATCAGCTAGTCTCTCTTTTGACAGTCTGCAGGGTCCTGGATATACACGCGTATCCATCCTAAACACGTATATGTCGTCTGATATGGTTTGAAGACTGACAACAGCTTCCACACAGCGGACATGGTCTAATATTAATAACACGTCCCAGTCGTTTTCAAAAAAGCAGGTCAGCCCCTCTGCCTTGCTTCCAGCTGTCATAACAGTCATTCGACCTAGTTTCGCATTATTCGGCTTATCTTTTCCCCTGTATTTCTCAACTCGCCATTGTCTCATCTTTTCGCCGTATCCCAGCCGGGTCATTATAGAAATGATCTCCACAGACACACTTTCCACATGATTTTGAAAACAATATAATATTTTGTTTGTGTTTATTTAAGATACGAAATTTTATTTTACAAGCACATAATAAAAGTCATATTCCTAAAGAATTTATAAATATAGGTTTAAATAATTTAGTTGTGTTAATTTATTAATGGAGTATTATGCCTTTTCAAACTGTTAAACTGTATGTTGAAGTATTATATAATACCATAAATATAACGAGTTCAAAGAAAGGCATACATATTTGTATAATGTGTAGATCATGTTGTATAATACAGTACATCTTTGATCATTGATTGGCATAAGTAGTGTAAATAAACACACAAACACACTATTGTATTATGGATACTTATAAATTTATAATTCATATATTGATAACTAATACAATAACAGTTATATACTTGTGGTTATTAAAGTGTAAACATTATGCTAAGCTCTTACGCCGGGTCATGTTGGTTTGTTACAACAAATACATATGACGTTATTCATTCCTTACAATTACGGACAATGAAATATTCCCCATGTCAAGTACGTTAATAAAATGCACGCGTGTATTTACTCTGTTGCAATGTGGGTGGATTGTAGACAAACACGCGTTCAATGGTATTTGCTATTAAATCGTACTAAGATTGATTCATACACGATGATATAGTTTGCAATGAAATAAAATGTGTGTTGTAAACTGTGTCGGGATTTTCTTATAGCTCAAGTTAAAACGTCGCTACGTAATCCGTCCATGACGTTTGTATTAAAAAACAACTATGTAAATAGCTGCTCCGGGTGATTTTGGTCTTAATGTTCTTACAAATGTAGATAGTTAAAGATGGTATACACACACATATATATACATTATAATACACACGAAACTGCAGATAGCAATTCTAAAATTTGCATATTGCGGGATATAAATTTCAGTTCAGTCTGTCACCATATGTGATAACAATATGAAAATAGCCTTTAGGCGAAATTCTAACTTTATCAATATGAAACATGTTCCGAGACTCGCATTAAACAGACCAAAATGCGAAACATACATATAAAGAACTTTACATTTAATATATTAAAATGTTTACAATAATATTTATTGTATTATATTTCCGAAACATGATTGAGGAAGTATAACATTGATTTAAAAGATTCTGCATACGGGGATAAAAACTTTTAATACACACATACACATAATTTGTAGCTTTAACGAGATACTAAGCAATAAGTTTATTGTTTTGTGGAAAGGTAAGAGTTGCGCAAGAGAACTACAGAAGTGTTGCTTTAGATTCACATTACCAGCAAACTTACTCATGAGCGTTTAGTGTACAGATTTCAGAGTCTGTTAAAGTCTCTGACTTACTCGTAAGTGACGACTAGAAAGGCTGCTGAATCTATGGACGCTTTTAGATCCTTACTTACCTTTAACGACGACTGTTCAGACTGCATAGCCTGTGAAGTCTTTCAGTCTTAGACTTATCTGTAAGTGACGACTGGGCAGGCCCTACCCCATGTATTCGGAGGGATTAATATTAAATTAATTAAAAGGGATCAATATTTGAACCCGATTGGTGGCTTCAACTTGTTAGCTTTCTTATATGTTCCTTTTATTTTTTAATCTATATGTCTTTTCAAAAGAATGTGTTTTTTTTCTCCTGCTATTTTAAAAAATATGTATAATTTGACGATATTATCTATGGTTTTAGAGCATTTCTGACGTTGCATTTCCCGATATGAGTCTATTATTAATAATTCATCAATCTACCTAATTCATTTTCATTTGCCACCAAATAACGGTTGACCGACCTTTAAAGCTTACTTTCTGAGAGTTGAGCATTAGTAAAATAGTAAGACTTACAGCGGAGAAAATGTTACGTATCGATGAGTACGAATGTATTCAATTTACTCAAGTTCGCCGTGGCGTAATGGAAAATGTGTCCGCCTAGCGATAGGGAGGTCAGGTTTCGATCCCAACTCGGGAAGAGTTCTCTAGATTTTCCCTAAAGACACCAAGTACTGGTTATATGACAAGGAAAAGGACTCGAGAGCTTTTTTATAAGCCTGAGGCTTTCGATGCAATCGAGCAAAAATAAATAGGTTTAAACTAAACTAAACTAAACTAAGTATACTAAAACATGGTATATCAGCTAAATTTATTCCTGTCAATTATTTCAATTCATTAAAAAAAAATCACATTTCAAAATCTTTAAATGCAAAATGAATGTTTAATTTATAAGTTTTATTAACCATTTAATTCATGAACAATTATATTGTCTGTGGTATTGCTGTTTGTATCAATTTGTTTACAACCAATAGCGAAAAAGACTGAGCCTAGTTGGTTTTCGTTCATTTCGATGGATTGAGTATGCCCCTCAGAGTAACTATAATTTATGATTAAATTACCGAAAAAACCGTCTAAATGACGATTACAATTAATATTATTTGAATTTCCTATATAACATGTACTTTCCATTGAATAAGCTCGACATGGCGCACGTTTTAAACATTGTAAGGAGAGCAAATTTGTCATTAAGTACAATTCATTAATTAATATCGTATACCATTTACATACGGAAGTACATTTTGAAATAAGCGTATGCAATTTTGATGGCTAATATATTAAATAAGAAATTAATGGTGTAAGCACCCAATCGGTATTTTGTTTCCTATTCGATTCACTGTGAAATCTTAACATCGATTTTGATCGATAACAAACATGGCAGTGCACCGAAAGTTGGGTATAATAAATTTCAGTATCTTAACGCCCAAAATTGCAGATTATTCCATAATGGATCACACAAAGTCACTAGAATTAATCTAACTTCCAATTGTTTTTATAATGACAATTGCATAGGCGAAAAACAATTTCAAATGCTTTGAAAACATAAACGTTATCTTCTATAGACCCTTCCTCCCCTTATTGTTAACCTTACCACAATAGTTATACATCAGTCTCTTTAATCGTATCCGAGAGGAAAAACTATACAGGCTGCCTTTTCTGTAAAAGCACTTAGCCATTGACTAACCTGGGATTGGCAACTATACAGATTTTTTGTCTGGGGACATTCTCAGTCCTTGGCTTACCTTAGAATTAACACTATACGGACTTTCGTGACTGGGAACGCGCTCAGACCTTGACATATCAGCGAGTGACAACTGTACATGCTTCTGTGTCCCTTGTCTCACCTGAGAATTACGACTATACATGCTGCGGTGTCTAGGTGCGCTGTCATTTCTTGACTTACCTGTGAGTGACAACTGTACACGCTGCTGCATCTGGGAACGTTTTCAGACCTTGACTTACCTTAGTGTAACAACTATGCACACGCTCCTGTGTCTGGGAACGTTCTTATTTCTTGACTAACTTTAAAGTAACAACTGTACCGGATAATGTGTCTGGGAACGCTCTTAGTAATTGACTTACGTGAGGATGATAAGTGTACCGGCTACTGTTTCTGCGAACGTTCTTAGTCCTTGACTTACCTGATGGTGATTATTGTACCGGCTGTTGCGTGTGGAAACGATTGTGTCCTTGACTTACCTGTTGATGATTAATGTACCGGCTACTGTGTCTGGGAACGCTCTTAATCATTGACTTACATGAAGGTGTCAGCTATACAGACCGCTGTGTCTGGGAACACTTTCAGTCTCTTATTTTCTAAAGAGTTGTGACCGTATAGGCTACTGTCTGCTGGAACGCGCATTGTCTCTTACTTACCTGACATGTATGCCATGACAGGCTGCTATGTTTTGAACCACTATCAGTTCTTGACTTACCCGAGAGTGAGGAATACACATGCTACTTTTATGTGGTAGCGCTCTATAACCTTGTCTTACTTGAGAGGACTATGCAGACTGGTGCGTTTGGAAACGCTTCCAGTCTCTGACTTAAACGAGAGAGACAATTGTACAGGCTACTGTGTCTTAATATTCCAATACAGGCTGCTGTGTCTTGATACTTCTATACAGGCTTCTGTGTCTTAATACTAAAAGACTCTGACTAACCCGAGAGTGACTACTATTTAGGCTCCTGTGTCTATGATTGCTCCCAGTCTCTGACGAACCCGAGAGTGACTTCTACAGAGGTTCCTGTGTCTATGATTGCTTCTAGTCTCTGACTAACCCGAGAGTGACTACTATACAGGCTCCTGTGTCTATGATTGCTTCAAGTCTCTGACTAACCCGAGAGTTACTTCTATACAGGCTCCTGTGTCTATGATTGCTTCTAGTCTCCGACTAACCCGAGAGTGACTACTATACAGGCTCCTGTGTCTATGATTGCTTCCAGTTTGTGACTAACCCGAGAGTGACTTCTATACAGGCTTCTGTGTCTATGATTGCTTCTAGTCTCTGACTAACCCGAGAGTGACTACTATACAGGCTCCTGTGTCTATGATTGCTTCCAGTCTCTGACTAACCCGAGAGTGACTTCTATACAGGCTCCTGTGTCTATGATTGCTTCCAGTCTCTGACTAACCCGAGAGTGACTACTATATAGGCTCCTGTGTCTATGATTGCTTCTAGTCTCTGACTAACCCGAGAGTGACTTCTATACAGGCACCTGTGTCTATGATTGCTTCTAGTCTCTGACTAACCCGAGAGTGACTACTATACAGGCTTCTGTGTCCATGATTGCTCCCAGTCTCTGACTAACCCGAGAGTGACTTCTATACAGGCTCCTGTGTCTATGATTGCTTCCAGTCTCTGACTAACCCGAGAGTGACTTCTATACAGGCTCCTGTGTCTATGATTGCTTCCAGTCTCTGACTAACCCGAGAGTGACTTCTATACAGGCTCCTGTGTCTATGATTGCTCCCAGTCTCTGACTAACCCGAGAGTGACTTCTATACAGGCTCCTGTGTCTATGATTGCTTCTAGTCTCTGACTAACCCGAGAGTGACTACTATACAGGCTCCTGTGTCTATGATTGCTCCCAGTCTCTGACTAACCCGAGAGTGACTTCTATACAGGCTCCTGTGTCTATGATTGCTTCTAGTCTCTGACTAACCCGAGAGTGACTTCTATACAGGCTCCTGTGTCTATGATTGCTTCTAGTCTCTGACTAGCCCGAGAGTGACTACTATACAGGCTCCAGTGTCTATGATTGCTTCTAGTCTCTGACTAACCCGAGAGTGACTACTATACAGGCTCCTGTGTCTATGATTGCTTCTAGTCTCTGACTAACCCGAGAGTGACTACTATACAGGCTCCTGTGTCTATGATTGCTTCTAGTCTCTGACTAACCCGAGAATGACTTCTATACAGGCTTCTGTGTCTATGATTACTTCCAGTCTCTGACTAACACGAGAGTGACTTCTATACAGGCTCCTGTGTCTATGATTGCTTCCAGTCTCTGACTAACCCGAGAGTGACTTCTATACAGGCTCCTGTGTCTATGATTGCTTCAGTCTCTGACTAACCCGAGAGTGACTTCTATACAGGCTCCTGTGTCTATGATTGCTTCTAGTCTCTGACTAACCCGAGAGTGACTACTATACAGGCTCCTGTGTCTATGATTGCTTCTAGTCTCTGACTAACCCGAGAGTGACTACTATACAGGCTCCTGTGTCTATGATTGCTTCTAGTCTCTGACTAACCCGAGAGTGACTTCTATACAGGCTCCTGTGTCTATGATTGCTTCAGTCTCTGACTAACCCGAGAGTGACTACTATACAGGCTCCTGTGTCTATGATTGCTTCTATTCTATGACTAACCCGAGAGTGACTTCTATACAGGCTCCTGTGTCTATGATTGCTTCTAGTCTCTGACTAACCCGAGAGTGACTTCTATACAGGCTCCTGTGTCTTTGATTGCTTCTATTCTCTGACTAACCCGAGAGTGACTTCTATACAGGATCTTGTGTCTATGATTGCTTCTATTCTCTGACTAACCCGAGAGTGACTTCTATACAGGCTCCCGTGTCTATGATTGCTTCTATTCTCTGACTAACCCGAGAGTGACTTCCATACAGGCTCCTGTGTCTATGATTGCTTCTAGTCTCTGACTAACCCGAGAGTGACTTCTATACAGGCTCCTGTGTCTATGATTGCTTCCAGTCTCTGACTAACCCGAGAGTGACTTCTATACAGGCTCCTGTGTCTATGATTGCTTCTAGTCTCTGACTAACCCGAGAGTGACTTCTATACAGGCTCCTGTGTCTATGATTGCTTCTAGTCTCTGACTAACCAGAGAGTGACTTCTATACAGGCTCCTGTGTCTTTGATTGCTTCTAGTCTCTGACTAACCCGAGAGTGACTTCTATACAGGCTCCTGTGTCTATGATTGCTTCTAGTTTCTGACTAACCCGAGAGTGACTTCTATACAGGCTCCTGTATCTATGATTGCTTCAAGTCTCTGACTAAACCGAGAGTGACTACTATACAGGCTCCTGTGTCTATGATTGCTTCCAGTCTCTGACTAACCCGAGAGTGACTTCTATACAGGCTCCTGTGTCTATGATTGCTTCCAGTCTCTGACTAACCCGAGAGTGACTTCTATACAGGCTCCTGTATCTATGATTGTTTCTAGTCTCTGACTAACCCGAGAGTGACTACTATACAGGCTCCTGTGTCTATGATTGCTTCTAGTCTCTGACTAACCCGAGAGTGACTCTATACAGGCTCCTGTGTCTATGATTGCTTCTAGTCTCTGACTAACCCGAGAGTGACTTCTATACAGGCTTCTGTGTCTATGATTGCTTCCAGTCTCTGACTTAACCAAGAGTGACTACTATACAGGCTCCTGTGTCTATAATTGCTTCTAGTCTCTGACTAACCCGAGAGTGACTACTATACACGCTCCTGTGTCTATGATTGCTTCCAGTCTCTGACTGACCCGAGAGTGACATCTATACAGGCTCCTGTGTCTATGATTGCTTCCAGTCTTTGACTAACCCGAAAGTGACTTCTATACAGGCACCTGTGTCTATGATTGCTTCCAGTCTCTAACTAACCCGAGAGTGACTTCTATACAGGCTGCTGTGTCTATGATTGCTTCTAGTCTCTGACTAACCCGAAAGTGACTTCTATACAGGCTGCTGTGTCTATGATTGCTTCTAGTCTCTGACTAACCCGAGAGACTGACTTCTATACAGGCTCCTGTGTCTATGATTGCTTCCAGTCTCTGACTAACCCGAAAGTGACTTCTATACAGGCTCCTTTGTCTATGATTGCTTCTAGTCTTTGACTAACCCGAGAGTGACTTCTATACAGGCTCCTGTGTCTATGATTCCTTCCAGTCTCTGACTAACCCGAGAGTGACTTCTATACAGGCTCCTGTGTCTATGATTGCTTCTAGTCTCTGACTAACCCGAGAGTGACTTCTATACAGGCTCCTGTGTCTATGATTGCTTCCAGTCTCTGACTTACCCGAGAGTGACTTCTATACAGGCTCCTGTGTCTATGATTGCTTCTAGTCTCTGACTAACCCGAGAGTGACTTCTATACAGGCTCCTGTGCATATGATTTTCAGTCTCTGACTAACCCGAGAGTGACTTCTATACAGGTTCCTGTGTATATGATTGCTTCCAGTCTCTACCGATGCATATCCGATGTCTCCTTGTGCCATTGTTATATGCTGGAAGTTTACATATTATTTAATTACACAAACGCAAACAAAATAAGGACGAAAGGTAAAACTATATTTTCATATTTCGTTGATTGTATGCGTTGTATAACATATATAATGAAGCACTGTATTATGTACACATACAGAACTTAATATCAAAAAGTCATAGACACTACTCTCCTCCAGGTTAATAATGGGCCTGCATGTACTTTTATCGGTAGAAAATTTAAATACACAATTCGAATAATTTTAGGTTAAACACGGGATATTTGTGCACGCAGTTTAGGCAATATATATACATGCTACTGTACATATACTTTTAACAGGAAGATATTGTATCATATTGATCTCATACAGGCATATTTTATTTAGGAAACGTTTTTTCTAAACCGCATTCTTATTTTGTTAACAGTCAACTAAAATATACTATTTACAAACAGTTATCTTAGTTTGATGCGATCATAACAAAATTGATGAACACTTTCTGGAAATGCTGAACACTGATTAATTATAGACGTGTATATGTATGTTAAACTACAAGAACATACAGTAGATATAGGAGGCTTTGTAAAATTAAGGATATATTTCCATGTGTCCGGCTTCTCAGAGAATGACATCTGTACCGACTTCTGTGTATCAGAAACTTCAAGTCTCTTACCTTCCCAGACGTCAATGTTGGCGGAATGACCATGCGACCATATCTATTATTTGTGCACAAAGAAGTCTGTTTATACTGTAATGAATAATAAAACAATATAAACAATTCACTCAAAAATAAGAGTTAATTGTATTCGTTACAAACGAATAACATTAATCATAGAGATGCTGAAATTTGACGAGAAGTAAACCTTATTTGCTTTTAGTTAAGTTCGAAACATGCTTATATTCGTAAACGCTATCAATGATATTAATGATCATGTATGAAATAAGATACGATTTTATCCTGAAGCCTAAACAATTTCCTCTACTGCTTTTTCATTTGAAATCATATTGATAACTTTAAATGGTATTGTTTAGCCTTGCAAATTGCTATAAAAGAACTAATGTCAATCAATTGTCAAAATATATTCCATATTAGTGAGTACATCGCAAGTAATATTTTGATAAGTGGAATGAGTTCAAATTCGTGAATAAAAATGTTCGATTTTTTGCCATTTAATTTGAACTTTCTTTTTTTGAGAATCAGAGCTTGCTTGTGCTTATTACTTATATTCGTTGGTATTATCTTGTTGCTGATGTATTGCCCATAGTTTAAGTAGGTTTCGACGAGTAGGTGTTATGTTTGATTTTGTTATTCTCCGTGATAATCAAATTGTTTGATTGGTTTAGTTGGTTGTTTTATTCAAGTGATGTTGTCTCGTATAAAATGACACGATACACGAATATTTCGTGGCCTGAATCACAAACCTAATACTCGAGTATGTACAGTTTTGTTTCATCTTAAATAAAACGTGTTTTTGCACATATTTTTGTTCCCTTACAGATTTCTAAAACCGTATACCCAATACATAGACTGGGTTTTAATAAAGAATTGAATAGCATTTTTCTGCATTTCGTCGGTGCATGAACTGTCGCAAAATTTTCGCCTAATAAATTAGGTGTATTTTTCCCGACAGTTCATACACCGATGAAATGCAAAAAAATGCTATTAAATCTTTCAATTACAACACAACATGATCTTAAAGCTGAAATTCTATTGTTGTAAGGGTCATAAAAATCCGTTTAAATCTATCGTATGCATCTATTTTCAGTTTCCGTTTCATCTCCGTCAAAAGGGTATATGTTGAAGTTTGCGCAAAAAATATAACGTCGTCTCGATATTGACCAATAAAAAACAACGCCATTAAGTTTCGCGCAAAATATAACGTTATTTTGACAACTTGTTTATGACCAGAAAGAAGCGCCATGAATATTGATGTTTAAATTTGCATACGAAATGTGTTCATCGAAAAATGAAAAACCGGTCACGTGAAAAAATTATACAATAAGAATGCAGCATTCATATGCTAGTGACAGAAGTTGTAATTATTTGCCTTTGTTTAAAGTTGTTGCTGACGTAATTTTTGACGAGTGCAAATGTTCGAAATCAATTTTTTCGTGTACTCTATAACTCTTCAGTTTCTTGAATGGCTTTCAAATAACTCCGCTATGTTCAGTGTCTTCCGCTTATGTTAATAGGATCATAAATTGTGCGCTCAATCATTCGTACTTCATCCATTATGGTCAAAGCAAAGATCTGCGTTTTTCTGCACCCGCCATTAAAATGAATGTATTTGATGAAAGCATATACCTTTAATGACAAAATAATAACAACAATTCAGTGTTGCATTTCGCTTGTTGTGATTCCTTTATTTAATTGACAGTATTTGCCCCGATATGTTAGATATAATTCATCTGTCTACATAATGTTCGTTTTATGTCATATTGTTTCAAATTTTATAGTTTTAGTAAGACTTGTCAACAAATCTTGTGCCATGAGTCCATGGTTACGTCTAATATGATTTTTCTTCTGTCGTACTATAATTTGTCCAATGGCGCTTATTAAATGCTTTGCTTCAACGGCTTTCATCAAATGTAAACGAAACAACACCTATTTCTTTTCCCCTTTCTTACTCCACAAGGCAATGACGAATTTTCAATGACGGTTAATTACGTCTATGTTTTATATTTGTGCCAGTTAACTATGTATACATACTTATCACCTATTGTCGTTGGCTCCATTATTAATGTTTCTCAGCAATAAAGTAAATTCACACTACGGTTTAGCTTACCGAGATAAAAAAAACGCAAAAGTGATTCATATGCGACAATTCCCAAAACGGCATTTGTTTTAAATATACAATGTGGAAAATGGTGGAAAATATCGGCGATATTATCAAGCTACAATCCGAAACAATAGTTTGCACTATCCAGAAAAAACTTACTATTACATAAGACGAGTTCGGTTATGACATAAAATGGGTTCTATGGTTGTTAAAACCGAATGCAGATAGTGGTGACAAGTAGGACATATACAGACAAGAAGTGATCGTTAGTTTTCAGCTATAATTACAAAATAACAATGAAATTATCCGCAACAGTGAACGTTCGTTTTTATCGTAAATATTTTACACATGTACACATCCGCCAATCTTGATGAATTCCTATATTAACAAGAGAAATATTAACAAGAGAAATAGCATGTGTCTGTTGTTTACATTGCAGTTGTTTGTAAACAAAATGTAAAAAGTAAAATATCACAAAGTGCATGTTTATAAGTTGAAACTTAATCAAAGATACGTTTAGAGGACCATTTCGATATCTGGTAGAAATGTCTTACATGTAGAAATAATATATTCGATATCGCAAAGTGTTGGACAAGCTAGCTCAGGTAGTAAAGCACTGGACAGCAAATAAAAGGAACGCGGGTTCGATCCCTGGCTGGATAATGTAACATTGTTGGCATTTGGTTATACAATCCTTTCTACGCCCAATCTCTCCCTACATCTGATTCAAGTAGGGAAATTGTCAGTAACTACCCATGCAAAGTGTGAGTGGTTAACTGACCGCATTTATACGACTGACATACTGTTAAATAATAGCTGTCGTCGATAAGACGATTTATTTTGTTAATATAAATCACTAAAAATATGTAAAGATGTACAGGCCCATTACGGCATTATTCATCTACATTCGACATGCCAATGCCAGACACGTTTTTCAAATGTATCCAATCGTTCACTTTCCATCTCAATGGAGCGCATCCTATACAACTATTGGAGACATTACGATAGTAGATCACCACATAAAATTAATAGATGAGCAAATGAACACAACATAATTTTCAACGTCGGTGTTATACAAACGTGTATTCTAGAACATTGATTAAAAATTACAAGTGCCTAAGTATAGATTTTTTTAAATGCTTATATTTATTACAAGTACTTCTTATGTTCTTATGATGGCCTAAGAATAATAAATCATATGTAGCTTTTATTTAAGATAACTATTTTTATAAAAATCATATTTAGATTTAAAAAAAAAACTACAGCAAATTACTACCATCTGTTTAGTAGATTTGTTCGCCGTTGGGGTAAATTACAATGACAAAATATGTGTCATATATTCAAAAAAGAATGTACGCATTTTATTTAAAACAACAAAAATAATCAATGTAAACAATATTGGTTCAAGTCGAGATAATCATCGGAATAAATCAGTAAAATTATAAAGCGTTTATTTTTCTTCTCATTGATAATTTGGAAAATATGTGTATTAAAATTATAGCGTTTAAATAAGTTTTAACACAAGCAGTCTGTGGTGTTCATACGAGTCCTTGGTTCGCATGCCGATGAAGGCAATATTTTTCATTCAACTATTTTTCTTTTCGATATAAATATTTAAGACTTTTATTTAAATATGGACTCGTTGTTAGTAAACTCATGTTTATGAATTATTCACAAAATCCGAACAGTTTTAGTTTTTATATATTTTGTTGAAAGTTTGTGATTATAATTAGGCTGTTTATTTCATTATAATTAAATAAAATTTTGAAAGAACATAATCTTAAAAGAAAAAGTGATGGATTTGATGTAATAATTCCACCAATCTGTTCGTGGTCAAAACACATCAGTATATTTCTACATGATACCGTCACACAGGTCATATGTTGTTTTTTTTACTTAAATGATGCAAAAGCCAGCATATGTCTGTGATATTATTAAGGAGTCATGATACAATTATTTACCTGATCATTCAAACACGGAGTCAATGCGTTGTATCATGCATTTCTTTTAAATATTATAATTATTGCATTTCACAGCCAAATTCTTTATTCTTCATTTCATTCGGTGTTAAAAATCGACACTTGCTTATGTTATTCAATTTCGAAGTAGAAATTTAAGCATGTTATAAGGACGCAATAAAATGTTGCATTTGTTAAAACCGATGCAGGGTATTACACTATTTAAAATGCATTATGTGTGATATTTATTTTTTTGGGATGAAACAGGTTACTATAACATTAAATTATTAAATGTGACATTAAATAAAATCAATACTTTTTAATTTCTTTTATGAGTGCTGTAAAGTAATTACAGTTTTGTAATACTATGCTTTTGTTGATGATGTTAATTAAATAAAATGTTGATGCGACATTAGCATTAATAAATCAAAAAGAAAAATACTCTTGAAACAACTGATGTGTTAAGCTTTTTAATTTGTCAACAAATTAGTCTTGTAAGATGGTAAACAAACCATCTAATAAACAGACAAAGGTTTGCATTAGTTGTGTTATAATTGTAAATAAACATATCTTTAACATTTACAATATACTGTATAGCCCTCTGATCCCAAATTAACTTTTTGTTAGTAAAACAAACCAAGTGCGCCGATCATTAAACTATAATATCGTTGTCTGTAGCAACAAAGCTAATTATTTGTTGGTGTATTACCCTGTTTAGTGGCACGCTTTTGATTCCCATCATCAGTGTGTCATGTTTTTTTAGACGGAAGACTGCACTAATTTTCAGTATGTCGAGCGCTTGAAAAGAATGTAATATTATTAATTCAAATTAAAATGCATTTAAAAGTTTAAGGTTTATCTTCTCTTGAAAATGTAACATGTTAACCGATTGTTCAGTAGTTTAACCAGTTAACTTGTTACATCCCTGTTATTTGCATGTAACATTTATTACTATTGTGTTATCTACCATCCCTGTTATTTGCATGTAACATTTATCACTATTGTGTTATCTACCATCCCTGTTATTTGCATGTAACATTTATCACTATTGTGTTATCTACCATCCCTGTTATTTGCATGTAACATTTATCACTATTGTGTTATCTACCAAAAGAAGGGTGTTATTATGATACGTCAATTATTTGCGTGATTTTTCTTTTATGTATTAATATGCACTTGCAATTTATATATTCTCTAACTTGATTGTATAGATTTTGGGTTTTGTTCACCTATGTATTTGGTTTATGTCACATGCAATACCGAATACATTATCTTTTAAACTATCGTTAATTTATGTGAATTGCATTGAATCTTGCCAATTTATATTGTGCTATCTAAATTCTGATTCATTACTATATTAAACGCTTTTGAATGCAAATGTGTTTATTGCCACAACAAGTATGAGTTCTTATAGCGCATGTAAATTCACTCTGACTGGGCTAAAGATAGTGAGTTGCTATAAATGTTATTTTTATGGTCTGTGAATTGTGTAGTATTTGTCTAAAAAATAAAGCTTGCATTTTTCACCGTGGAGTTTTTATTGCTTTCATTTGCGAAATATTACAAATCAAATAACTCAATTATATTTGATAAATACATCAAGATCAAACCCATTATATTTAATGTACTAAGGTGAAACTGCCAATATAAAACAATTAATGAAACACAAGTGTATACTTTATTTAAGAAAAGAAAAGCTCTGCAAGAAGACTGTGCAAGTATAAATCTTTTTATTCAAATAAAATATTACATAAAGTAGAAACATGTTTAACACATCTTACAAATTAAGAGGCCAATGATGACTCTTAAGGGCTCCCTAACCTTACGGTTACAAATTGTGGAAGACAAGGGGGTTTAGTTTTTGACCCACTTGATCCAGATTCAAAGATGGCCTTTGTTTTAGCAAGATAAATATTCAGACCAAATTGTATCCAAAGTGAGTCATAAATGTGGCCTCTAAAATGTAAAGAAGGTTTTCCTAAAATTTGTGGACAAACGTGAGCCAGATTTGCACTCTTCCTATATATTAAAGTAATAATCATTCTGACTGCGGTTCATCAATATTGTGTCATAAATGTGGACTCGAAAGAGTCGTAACAAGTCATTTCTAAGATATGACCTACTAACCTTGTTTTTAGACGCACATGACTAGTTAACAAAAATCGGCATAGATATTGTCAAAATGAACATTAAGACCAAGTTGTATCCAAAGTTAGTCATATATATGCCATCTAGCGCAGTAATCAGGTTTTAAGCTCACCCTAGCACAATGTGCTTTTGTAATCGCATTTTGTCCGTCGTGCGTTGTGCGTGATGCGGCGTCAACATTTGCATTGTTAACACTCTTGAGTCCACATTTATTTTCCGATTTTAATGAAATTTGGTCAGAAGATTCGTCTTTATGATATTGTTGACGAGTACGAAAATGGTTTGGGTTTGTTGACAAACATGGCCGCCAGGGGGCGGGGCATTTATCCTAATATGCCTATATATTGCTATAATGGTGTTAGGGATTTTGTTCCGCAAATAAGGGGATGCTTAGGGACGAATATTTTTGGGGATTAATCTCTAACAATCCGGTTATTTTAGGAATTAATCCATAACATTCCCTTCTAGGTTTTATATGCTCCCGAAGGGAGTAAGTAAGTATTTCATTACTTTGCACAATAGAACTGAAAACATATGAAACATGAAAAAGTTTCGATATTTAAAGCAGCGTTGATAAATTAAACGTCATTTTAAAATAAAACATAATAGATTTGAAAACCTTATGAGTCTCTGAACCAATGTAAAGTAATGAAACGTAATAATGGTATTTTAGGTCGAGTTAGCTTTTTTACATGAACACCTTTAAATTGCCTGAAACTTAATTATTTCTTTCTGGAAATAATGAATTAAGAATAAGTATAAAAGTGATCTCAAAATCGAAGGTCTTTAACTTTAACGTTAATATTTTCGCGCGTATTAAATAACAATACTTTGAGAGATTATCGGCCAAGTTAGACTATTTACAATCATATTAATACTTCTGATGTACATATCATTTAAAGGTAATATAAAAAATACAAGACTAGGATTTTTTTTATTTTAACGTGAACAGTCTCGGAGATATTCATTACCGATGCATGTTTTTCTTATTGAAAAGTACATATCCGCCTTTGCCTAAAACTTTACTATTATTTCTAAATTACATTTCATGTTGGAACATTTAGAGGTAATATAAAAAGCTATGGCCGAAAATAAAGTAATTTATATGTAACTGTTCTGCTCATGGTTTCTATATTTCCTCAACTGA
Source organism: Dreissena polymorpha (assembly GCF_020536995.1). NCBI lineage: Eukaryota > Metazoa > Mollusca > Bivalvia > Myida > Dreissenidae > Dreissena > Dreissena polymorpha. Next base: position 44,199 of record NW_026273416.1, on the reverse strand, counting down.
TATATTTCTTTATTAATTTTTCCAAATAAAGTGTTAATTTTAGAATAAACTATAAAACAGGAAGTTTTTCGTTCATTACGTAAAAATAATATTAGCAAGACAATAAACATTTTGAATGCATTACTATTTAAGGGAGACCATGTCCCCAATGTGGATAAAGTGTGTTTATGTCTGTGACACCACATGCCTACGCATGTGTGGATAAGATAATCACGATAAGATGATTGAAATCTCGTCGCTGGGCGTGAACACCCAATAACACTAATCTTTGTTTATTTATAAATCGTTGATCATCATCACACCTTTTTACTGCAAATAATTGGTGTAACAAACTGGTAAACATTGTTACTTGTGACAATTTACTCATAATTAAGATTGAATTTATTATTCTCTATTTTAATAACATTATTAAATTCTTCCCATTTTATCAACCATATCATCATCATCCTATCAACATCATTATCATTATTGATGACCACTTGCATGCATTTTGTTTGTATAAATATATTCAACATACATGTATACTCATGGACTGTAATGTCTAATGCATCTTAAATAAACCATATTATTATCGTACAATTAATAACCCAAATACAAAATAAGAGTGATTGCTTGTATTTGACAGGACTTCGACATATATAAAATGCAAAAAACAATTCTTCTGACGCTCGTATGTGTTCTATGTTCAACGGAGATCGACCTCAATGGCACCGCTCAGTTGATGAATCTAAAGACGACTATAAAAAGGGTAACATCCTTGTTCTGATGTCTAAAGAACTGAAACGATACTATTTAAATGATGTAGGGCATATCATTATGAATACTTAACATGCATATGTGTGGCATGTGAAAAGTACAAATATATTCATAACAATTCGACGGAAAGTATATACCTAAAATCAAGAGTTACGGTTTGAATAAACTGCTCCCCGCCGTGCCCAAAGTGCACACGAGACGCCCCCAACGCCCATCAATCACGTTAAGTTGTTTAAATAGTATAAATTTACAATTGTGAAACATTTATTTGTTTAAAGAAGCTGCTATTCTCTGCAAGATTCATCCACCACCGCCAATCAAGAGAAGTGTACATGACTTCACGTACACCCCATACAATAATCGGAAAAAATGAACGATTTTATGTAAAACCGCGATCGGGATACGCAACCCTAACTTCATATGACGATTTTTTTAACAGCTATACTTAACCGACGTCAACATCTAACCAGTCACACAAAAACGAAAACAAATAAGTTATCGTAAAATAAGAATGTCTTTTAGAATTAAACGTTTATTACGTAAGAAAACAAAAAAATATAACACTGACATTAAAACAAACCAAGATTTCAATAAATATGCTAGACGTACTGTACAGGAAGTGTGAGTCTCAAACATGAAAAACATAACTTAAAAATCCACATTATACAATATAAGTAAAAGATTAATCGAAATAATCAAGACAACTTAGCTGCTTCAGACTTTAATGAAAAAAAAACCCATCGACTTTCTCAGTAAAGGAATCGGTTCGTGTTTAGATCCCATCTCACATGAACTAAAACGAAATGAAAATAAACTTAATATCGACTTTATAATTGCAAAATATAAACGTAAAAGTAATGTAACCAATTATTTAGACATACATATGTTCATTAAGGGCAGGCAGGCGGGGTTATCACCCTTGCGTTTTCCTGTTCCATTACTTATGCCTGTCAAATACCCGCTCGAATGGCGTCTCAATAGATTTGCAAATCATATATACCCCAAAACGAAAAACTCGTGCGCTTTCGCGTCAAATCTTAAACACACATCCCTGCGTTACTCGCGCTAAACAATTACCATAATCTATGTTCTTAATAACATGTATAAAACCGTACTACACCGTATTTATCAATTGGAGAATACTTTCATTTAAATGCAAATGGTGAGCAATTAATTACTTATGGCGAGTTAATTGTGAAAACAATAACTTTTAACAACTTTACGCAGTAGCAATTTAATTTCAGAATTTTTTTATTTCATCAGGTCCATTTATAGAACTGCTGAACACCGTTTTTCTACGGCAACGTGATACCATTCGCTGCCACTGTAGACAGCTACAGCGTTCACCATTCAATATACATGTAGGCCATGTGAAACCCTTTTATAAATAAGAGCGCGACTTTGTTGCTGCCGTCTGTCAATTTCCTCGACTGGAAAGAGCATGTGTGTTGCAAAAAAGCAAGTGCTGAAACTAAATAAAGACGCGCAAATCAGTATATGTTTTACTGAAAAATTACACCGGAATTAATGCAAACAATGGGAAAGTACCTTGGGAAAAATATTGGTGAGGCGGGGGAGGGGGGGGGGGCGAGGCGTATATTACTTACTCGATACTATGCTCGTTGATACCAATGCATTTATGAGAATAATTATGTTGTACATTCTTTGTTAGTCTCAAGCACAAAGAGACCGGTACATGTTTCTCTACTGAATATCTGCTGAACTTGTTCATTTAAATTGAGATAAACTTTACAAATTTCAGGCCGTGGTACACTTTTTATTGAACAGTTCATATCTGCCTTTGCCATAAACTGAAATTGTCATTATGTTTCTTAATCAAGTATCAAATTGAAATTGATAAAAAAATAAAGGTTGAACAAAAAATGACGTTCTCAATATTTCTAAACTGATCTTTTGTTAATTAAATTTTCAAAATAAAATATATACTTTTTAGATTTAACTGTAAACACAACACACATATATTTATTCTGCTTTCACTTATTACGGACACATAATATTAGAAAGACAATAACCATTTTGAATTCTCATCTGCGATAGAGGCGCAAATGCCTTCTCTTCAAGGTGGATGTCCCAATTTTTGACGATGCTGGAACAGCATCGTCCAAGGTTTGATAATCATAGAAAAAAAATCACAATGGCAACCTATGTAAAAGACCGAGCCAGTCCGATTGAGATAAATCGATTTTTCAGTTACTTCCCCTTTGCATTCGCCACTGCGTAGGAGATTGCTCGTCATTGATAACATTCTCCTAGCAGAGCTGTCGTTCGTGTTTCAACATTCAACAATGGCTGCCCCCATGAGAGTCTCGAGTCAAAACTTTCTTACTGCATAAATTGGCTTGTTTCGCTATTTATAAGCTGTCATTTATGATAGATGAATTATGTATTCACTAAATCTCCGCTAATGACAACAAAGGATGGAATTCGAAGGATATATTCGATGTGAATGGATCACTTTCTATGGCTTCGCCCATGAGAGACTTGATAACACTCGTGTCAAAACTTTCTAACAGCTTAAATCGGCTTGTTTCGCTATTTAGTAATGCAACAATTAATGGAATTCGAAGGACATATTCAATGTGAATGAAGCACTTTCTGGATCTTGACAGTTTGACAAGGCAAAACAGGCATACTGATGATACTGGTATTTTTAGTTATCAATTTAAGTCACATTTTGCTTTATAAATTTTGTTTAAGCATTTTGCGACTTATTGAATGGCTATGATACCCGATATCAACATGTCATATGGGATTTGCATATCACCAAGCTGTCCTGAAATACAACATTTAATACAAACTCTTTACTCAAATTACTGGTAAGTATGAATTCTTTCTTCTTTCTATTTAAGTAGTTGATGTCATTACAATCAAAATAATTAGACGTAATTTACCGTTTAGTACATGTTTATTGACCTCATATTTATAGGAGTAGATATTATGTTAAAAGGGGCCTTTTCACAGATTTTGACATGTTTTGAAGTAAGTCATTAAATGCTTTATATTGATAAATGTAAACATTGGATATTAAAAGCTTCTGTTAAAAATCCAGAATAAAATTCTTTAAAAAAAAGTAGTCCGCAGCAGGGCTCGAACCAGTGACCCCCTTAGTCCTGGAGTATTAGCCTACTCGACTGTTCTGCCAAGTATAATGGTTGGCGTATTTTATACCTAGTATAAGCAATCTTCGTAGTTTCACACAATTAAACAACAACAACATAACTCTCCAAATTATTCAATCGTTTCGCGTTGCAACGCTTTATAATTTTTTAATCGTTAAAAGATGCATATAATCGCTATATAAGACCATCGTAAATGTTCAGTAATACTGTTTCCTAAAAATAACATAACTAAAATGAAAATGTGCAAATCCGATACAACTTTTTTCAATTTTAGTCAATTTACCAAAACGTGAACAGATCCCTTTAAAGTTAAATGAACCATATCTCAGTAAAAGAGACATTGAGGCGATTGTGGCCAGTTTAGATCCAGTTCAGCCTGCAGTTGCTTGAAAGCTGTTTGCTTAAGAGCGGTTTTCTGACAATGACAAATAGTTTAATTGGATACTGATTAGACTGCCCTTTTCCTGTGACCTGGCTAATTAAATTCAGAAGCCTGGTAACAGTTTAACGTTAATGTTACCAATATGTCAGACCAGGGCCTGGATTTTGAAGTCTAGGGCATGCATGGTCAAAAGATGTCATTAAAGATTATACATTTTTTCAAACACATAATAATGCATACACATATAAATAGTAAAAGGCACTAAGTCAGAAGGCATTTGACTTCGGCTGGTGCCTTGGCACACCAGGTGTTTCGGTTGCAATAGTTTGATGGACTCACTACTTGGATGTGTAGTTACATTATTTACAGTATATCAAACAGTATTTAGCATGAACCAATGATTTTTTCAAACATAAATTATTGATGTAAAATGCTTGAAGGAATAATATTTAAGGTTTAAGAAGGCATTTTCTCTTTGTTTTAAAGGATATCTTTGAAAATTATATTTTTCATGATTTTTTTGGCAACAAGGGGTAATGCATTTAAAAAAAATGTAATTAATTTTCTGACAAAAAACTGGTACCATGAGTAGCATGAAACAATATTTTTTTTAAACATTTGTAATTGATAAAGAATGATTGCAAAAATAATATCTAAGGTCATATAAAGCATTTTTATGCCCCCTTTCGAAGAAGAGGGGGTTTATTGCTTTGCACATGTCGGTCGGTCTGTCGGTCTGTCGCTCCGTCCACCAGGTGGTTTTCCGGATGATAACTCAAGAACGCTTGGGCCTAGGATCATGAAACTTCATAGGTACATTGATCATGACTCGCAGATGACCCCTATTGATTTTCAGGTCACTAGGTCAAAGATCAAGGTCACATTGACAAAAAACATATTCACACAATGGCTGTCACTACAACGGAGAGCCCATATGGGGGCATTCATGTTTTACAAACAGCCCTTGTTTATTTTATTTTAATAGGTTACTCTGAAAATTCTATTTTTCATGATTTTTTTTTGCAACAAGGTGTTATGAAATTTAAAAAATGTTACAGGATTTTTAGACCAAAACTGTACTATGATAATACTATGATGCACTTCGCCAAAACATTTATAATTATATTGCTTATTCTTGAAAATGTATTTCCCCTATTCACTAAAAATAACACTTTTGATCAGAAAATTCATATATAATGATGTTTACTTTTATTTTCAAGAATCATAATGCCTCTTTTTAGTTGTATTTAGCCACAAGTTCTCTTCAGCCACTTAAAGGTTATATGTTGCCTTTCTTTTAATAAATGCAAAATAATTCTACTCTGTGAGACATTTATAAAATATTGTATGTCTTTACAACACCGACAGGCTAATAAATTTATATATCAAGTACTTCCATACTAACAGGACCTTTCTAGGCGAGCAACTTAGCAACCTTGATTTGTTCATATCTTCCTATCAATCTGTTATATGTGTTCGGAGTCATTTGTTCGGAGAACATTTAATGTTTGTTATAACTTTTAAATAATTCATTGTTCAAAGTGATATTGTTATTGACCGATAAACCAACATACTGATTAAAAGGGAATATTTTATTAATTATTTGCATTTTATCTTACATTAGATATATTTGCCTAAATGTTTTTCAAACTATAGAGAAATCTATATACAATTAATGATTGACGACGTTTAACAAAAAAAAACAAATAGTAAAATGGTTTCCGGATGATAACTCAAGAACACTTATGCTTGAGATCATGAAACTTCATAGGTACATTGATCATAACTCGAAGATGACCCCTATTAATTTTCAGGTCTCTAGGTCAAAGGTCAAGGTCAAAGTGACCCGAAATAGTAAAATGGTTTCCGGATGATAACTCAAGAACGCTTATGCCTAGGATCATGAAACTTGATAGGTAGATTGATCATGACTCGCAGTTGACCCCTATTTATTTTCAGGTCACTATATCAAAGGTCAAGTTCATGATGACCTGAAATAGTAAAATGGTTTCCTGATAAAAACTCAAGAACACTTATGCCTAGGATCATGAAACTTCATGTGTACACTGATCATGACTCGCAGATGACCACTATTTATTTTGAGGTCACTAGGTCAAGGTCAAGGTCACGGTGACCCGAAATAGTCAAATGGTTTCCGGATGATAACTCAGAACGCTTATGCCTAGGATCATGAAACTTCATAGATACATTGATCATGACTCGCATATGACCCCCTTTGAGGTCACTAGGTCAAAAGTCAAGGTCACGGTGACCCGAAATAGTTAAATGGTTTCCGGATGATAACTCAAGAACCCTTATGCCTAGGATCATGAAACTTCATAAATACATTAATCATGACTCGCAGATGATCCCTATTTAATTTCAGGTCACTATGTTAAAGGTCAAGGTCACGGTAAACCGAAATAGTAAAATGGTTTCAGGATGAAAACTCAAGAACGTTTATGCCTAGGATCATGAAACTATATAGGTACATTGATCATAAAACGAAGATGACCCCTATTAATTTTCAGGTCACTAGGTCAAAGGTCAAGGTCACAGCGACCCGAAATTGTAAAATGGTTTCCGGATGATAACTCAAGAACGCTTATGCCTAAGATCATGCAACTTGATAGGTAGATTGATCATGACTCGCAGTTGACCCCTATTGATTTTCAGGTCACTATATCAAAGGTCAAGGTCACTGTGACCTGAAATAGTAAAATGGTTTCCTGATAAAAACTCAAGAACGCTTATGCCTAGGATCATGAAACTTCATAGGTTCATTGATCATGACACGCAGATGAACCCTATTGATATTCAGGTCACTAGGTCAAAGGTCAAGTTCCGGTGACCCGAAATAGTAAAATGTTTTCCGGATGATTACTCAGAACGCTTATGCCTAGGATCATGAAACTTCATAAATACACCAATCATGACTCGCAGATGATCCCTATTTAATTTCAGGTCACTATGTCAAAGGTCAAGGTCACGGTGACCCGAAATAGTAAAATGGTTTCAGGATGATAACTCAAGAACGTTTATGCCTAGGATCATGAAACTATATAGGTACATTGATCATGACTCGCAGATGACCCCTAATGATTTTCAGGTCACTAGGTCAAAGGTCAACGTCACAGTGACTTAACTTTGAAAAATGGTTTCCAAGTGATAAGTCAAGAATGCTTACGCCTATGATCATGAAACTTCTTAGGTACATTGATCATGACTCGCAGATGACCCCTATTGACTTTCAGGTCACTAGGTCAAAGGTCAAGGTCACGGTGACTTGACTCTGTAAAATGGTTTCCGGATGATAACACAAGAAAGCTTACGCCTAGGATCATGAAAATTCATAGGTACATTGATCATTACTCGCAGATGACCCCTATTGGTGTTCATGTCATTAGGTCAAAGGTCAAGGTCACAGTTAGTCAAAACAGTTTAATGATTTCCAGATGATAACTCAAGAATGCTTACGTCTAGGATCATGGAACTCCATAGATACATTGATCATGACTTGCAGATTACCCCTATTGATGTTTAGGTCACTAGGTAAAAGGTCAAGGTCAAAGTGATTCAAAACAGTAAAATAGTATCCAGATGATATCTAAAAAATGCTTACGCCTAGGACCATTAAACTTCAAAGGTACATTGACTGGTATATAACCCTTAAAGATTTTCAGATCACTTGGTCAAAGGTCAAGGTCACAGTGACTCATAGCAGTAAAAAGGTTTCCTGATGAAAACTCAAGAAAAGCAAGGCCTAGGATCATGAAACTTCATAGGTAAATTGATCATGACTGGCAGATAATCCCTATTGATTTTTAGGTCACTAGGCCAAATGTCAAGGTCACAGTGACAAAAAATGTATTCACACAATGGCTACCACTACAACTGACAGCCCATATGGGGGGCATGCATGTTTTACAAACAGCCCTTGTTTGTCTTATGTTGGTAAATGTTCATCTCTGTCAATTCTAGGTTAAGTTTGAATGAAGGTCATATTATTCCAAACTAGGTCAACAAACCAAATCACAGAAAAAGTTAGAGAACACTTCCAGATCTTCATGAAAATTGGACAGAATTGAATGTTATCTCGATGAAATAAACTTGCAGTTTGAAAGTTGGTAGTTTGTCAAAAACTAGGTCATTAGGTCAAAATATAGAAAACTTCCTTTACCTTTCTACAGGTCACATTATCTTCCTGATTTTCATGAAAATTGCTTACAATGATCTTAATCAAATCAAAAGCTGAATATGCAAGTTGGTCCTGGCAGGCTAAAGCTAGGTTACAACTTAGTCAAATCATACACAAGTTTTTGACACTATAGAAGGAGTTTTGGGTAAGCGATACAGGGCTATCTTGTTTTAGAATAGCCTGTAGTAAGAAAGGGAAGGTATTGTATTTGTTTTAAAATAACATTTTATTGTTATTGGAAGTAACTGAGCAATTATATGATGTCATAGTTTTGGTTATTTTGCTCACTTGTTATGATGTGACAAGGTGAGCTTTTGTTATCACTCTTTGTTGTATTTTATCAAAAGTTTATTGTGAACACATAAGATATAATTTTACAATGTTTAAATTTGGGTGTCACCTCTTTGCCAGATTCTTATGAAACTAGTCACCTCTATGTCATTTTTTGTTTCATATTCTATCAAAAATTAGGGAACTAGGTCAAATATAAGAAAAGGTCTGTTAATACTTTAGTGATCACATTCTCTCTCTGATCCACTTGTAAATTGGTTAGAACATTATTTTAAATGATTTCAAAGTCAAGCATGAAAGTAGCATATTTAACATTTAGGTAACAAGGTCTAGTCTCAGTGATTAACAGGTCACGTTCCAAAGTGGGTCATGTGCTTCCAAGCATTTGATTAATAACTAAAATCATTAAAACCCATGTTAAAACTTACATTTTTTACCTGATCTTCATGGCAGCTGATCAGAATGTTCAAATAAATAAAAGTAGGATCTCGGTAACAAGACTCAACTAGATCGGATAGACGCAAATAGTTTGGTCATACTCACAATGCCTTTTTTCTAGATCTTCAAGAAAAATTAGTTAACACCACTAGGAAACAATCAGTTTCAGGTGAGCCACATTGTGCTGTTAAAGCTATCTATGTATAGTATAGATTGTTACAAAACCTTGTTTATCAATAAAAATAGATGAAAAAATGGCTATCTAAAACTTGTAGTCTTGGAAAATAAGTCATCAACTTATAATCTACGACAATCTTTTGAGAAGAAAAACAAAGTTTGATTATTATTATACCCCAACATACTGTGATTGGGGGCTAGCACAGGAATTCTAAATGATGTTCCTCGAAAAATAATGGGTTAGCATATTGTTGCTGTTTTACCCAGTTGTCTGGACCATTACTCCCAAAAGAATTTTAAGTTCAAATATGAGATATTTAGGTGAATTAATTTCATTAAAGGGATGCAGTGTCCAAGAACGAAAACGATTGCACCACAACCATTATATGCGGTGATGTAGATTAACTTGAATGGATGCTTATTTATGTTATGCTTTCCGGTGATTTTTACAGAAATATCAGTGAAATGAACTGGTATTTCACTGTTTTAAACAGTGAAAAATAACAGTGAAAATATCGATATTTTTTGCATTTTTTCTGGGAAAATCGATATGCCACCGAATCCAACAAATATCCTCTCTATATCCATCCTCTTCAAAAGCATCGTCAAACCAGTACTTTCAGTACTTTGATTGATTAAGCGATTTCTGGTATGCCTGTAACACTACATGCCGGCACACGAGTATATACGATTATAACGATAGGATGCGTGATCTTTATCACTTGACTGAAATATCGGTTGCCGCAATGACACAAATCTTTGTTGCAGCACTGCAAATGTTACGTATAATCCAACTTGTACCGTGTTAAAAACACACACTGTTTCGTTTTCGATTCTTCGGTGTTACTACAAACAAATTCTTTGTTGAGTTTACAAATGACGTGTATTTAAGGCTATGAAACATTACGCTGTATGCAGCTTATACATTGTATTATGCGTGTGAGTTTGTAATTCAGAGTTTATTGACAGGTCGTCGCTGAGTCTTCACTACTACATAATGTGCCCTTTCAGGGGGAAATATTTAATATTGAGCCAAAGTAGGTCAAATTTACCTCGGCTGCCTGGGTGTTCGCCAAAGAAATAATTTTTTATCAAAATAGACCAGTGTACGATGGCCAATGAGATCTTAATGTGCACTCGTAGACAATTAATAAATTTTATTATTCATAAAACCGACCAAATTAAATCCTCATCTAAAGTAGTTCTTTACGCCCCGCCTACTCGTTTACGGCAGTGATTAACTCCGCCTTTTCATCCTTATTCCCGGCTGATATCGACTGCGCATGCGAAGAGATTAATTCATCCCTTGAAGAGATAAATTCATACCTTGCGCTGAAATGCGATGAATTCATCTCTTGAAGGGATGAATTCATCCTTTGCGATAAATTCATCCCTTAAAGGGCTTAATTCATCGAAATGTATCCCTAAAAACCGCTGTAAAAGGTTTAATACAGATGAATTCAGATGAAACGAGTCGAAAACGGATTAATCCATAAAATTCTGCTGAATGAGGGTTATTTTTTAGGGATTATAAAGAGATTAATCCCGGAACAAAATCCCTAACCCTACAGTATAATAAAACCTTGCTAACACTCTAGAGGCCGCATTTATTGTAAAGTCAGAAGATATTTCCCAATAATATCTTGGTCGTGTTCGGGTTGGTTGAAAAACATGGACGCCATGGGTCGGGGCATTTTTGCTAATATGACTATAGTAAAACCTTAATAACACTCTAGAGGCCACATTTATTGTCCGATCGTCATGAAACCTGGTCAGAATTTTTGCTCCATGATAACTTGGACCAAATCAAAAAAAGTTTTGGTTGGTTGAAACCAGCACCAAGAAATCTTACAGCAGGAAGAAAGTGTAGTGCGCGCAGACACAGTTTGCAGTTTCAGGTCAACTGCCCTACAGTGAGACTTACCACCCTCTCCACCGTTGCGCCGACGCCGAAAGGACCTGCAACATACCCATCCAGATCCAGATCCAGGTTGAAAAACATGTCCGCAATTTGGCGGGGCATTGTTCCTTATATGGATATAGTAAAACCATGTTTACACCCTTAAGGCCAAATTTATGGTCCGATCTTCATGAAACTTGGTCAAAACATACGTCTCAATTCGTTTTTGGATGAGTTGGAAAATGGTTCTGGTCTATTGAAAAAATGGCCACCAGGGGTTGGGGGGCATTTTACTTACATGGCTCTGTATGGCTATAGTAAAACCTCTAGAATGTTAACATTCTAGAGGCCACATTTATTGTGCGATCTTTATGAAACATGGTCAGAAAATTTTCACCAATGATATATTGGACGAGTTCAAAAATGGTTTTGGTTGTTTGAAGAACATGGCCGCAAGGAGCGGCGGATTTGTCCTAATATGGCTATAGTAAAATCTTGTCTACACTCTTTAAGTCACATTTATTGATCAATCTTCATGAAACTTGACAATAACACCTCAGCTAAATACGAAACTGGCTTCGTTCCGTTAAAAAACGCCAGTTGGGGGGGGGGGCGATGTTGTATTTCGTATATGGTTATAGTAAAGAAATAGTAAACACTCTAGAAGTAACATGTATGGTCCAATCGTAGTAATTGAGTTCTTATTAAAGCTGGGATGAGTTCGAACATGGCTCTGATTCGTTGAAAAACATAGCCGCCAGTTACGTGACAGTTTTCTCCATATGGATTTAGTTAAACCTTGGTAACATTATATGAGTCACATTTATAGTCAACTCTTCATGAAACATGGTCAGAACATTTGTTCTCATGATATCTCGGCTGAGTTCGAAATCGGTTCTGTTTCGTTGAAAAACATAACCACCAGAAGGCAGTTTTCCTTATATAGCTTTAGTAAAACCTTGTTAACACTCCAGAAGTCGCATGTATAGTCCAATTTTCGTGAAACGTGGCCACAACATTTTTGTTATGCTGAACTAAGTTCAAAAATGGTTCAGGTCGCTTGAAAAAACAAGGAAACCATGTTGATGGTATGGTGGTTTACAATGATGACGACGACAACGATGATGTTCTTGGTGATGAATTCGGAAATATTATCATTAACTATAACTTATAATTATATTGCATTAATCAAATTAATTATTGCCATCACTACATTTATTCTTATTTTTTCTCAGAAAGTCACATAGATGTAAACCCAGACAAACAACAAGTTTCATCTTAATCTGATTTGAACTTTATTTTTATATCCTATCCTCTGTCATTGTACTTATTATAAATCATCTGTACTTGATGTGTTGTGGTACAATAGTATTTATTGATGCCTTCTGAAATGCCCATGTGGTGATTATGTAACAGACTTATAGCTTAAACTCACTAGCAATTGGCCCCAACTGGGAACACATCAAATGCCTTTGATGTCAGAACGACACCATTGATAAGTATAGATAACAGATTGCATATTATTATATGCATATCATGATTATTTATTGCAGAATAACCCCAGGATGTTTTTTTGCAGAATAACACAATGATTTATTAAATAATTACCCCATGATTGTTTTTTTTCAGAATAACTCCATGATGCATTTCAGAATAACAGCATGATGATTCGTAAAATAACCTTTAATCTTTAATCATCTTTAATTTCCTTCACATTCAACAGAAATCAGGTTGCGGTTGGTGGCAGTTAAATTGTAAATGTATTTAAATCCACATAACTTCTTTAATCTGAACCAAATTTCATCTGCAAGTTAGGTTAATAAGGCAAATTGGAAATGATTGCTTATATTGATAAGTGGCAAGCATTGAAAAATAATTATAGCACTTATGTATGCAACATTATTCAAGTAATATGTTGCCATATATGGAGTAGGAGATAAAAAGCACATTGGTTTATTTTTATACGCTGTAGATTATTACTTAAATATACATGTCAGTCAATAACAAATACTTCGCCTAGCATATTGTGTGGATTGTTTTAAATTGTTGAATGAGTGTCCGCATTGAATCCTCTAGAAAACTATTAAACCATTGATGGGATTTCAATAAAAAATACTTCTTTAAGTACATATTCAAAATAATGCTATTGTTAATTTAAGTGCGTTCTTTGGAAATCACTTAGTGTCAGATGAACATTTCTCAGTATGAATAGACAAGCATGCCTAAAATTTTCCTTGTTTAGGAGAATAATCCTTATACGAAACTAGTGACTGGAGTGTGCTAACAATAGTCTGTATTGAACCACTTAAATAATATCTACAATACATCCTTCTCCAGTCTGAATGTAAAATTATTAAAAGAGGTTTCTTAAAGAGACCACAACAAAACGTTCAACCGAAAGTTTTTATAGATTTAATAAGTTCTATGTTTAATATTTCATTAAAAAATGTGTTCATCAGACTAGCCCTGCAAAACTAAATTAAAAAATGTCTACGTAAAAATTAAAAAAAAACAAATGTAGGAAAAAGGAAATAATGAAAACAATCGATCTCTTAAGAAAATGTATCCATTCAAGTGATTCTAAAATAAACCAAATTATCACATGCCTTTCCCTGTTTCCCATGTAATATAACCATTAAATATTTATTAATATTACACATGTGTAATACAACATTTTTAAGCGTTTTTATTGGCTTAGTTTTCGGTAATTGACCAATCGCATTTTGTTATAATGCTGAAATGACGTTGCAACGTCAAATGACGTCACGAAATTTTAACAACATTCGGGATTTATCATTATGTTTGCGTTAATATTTATTGAATTTGCTCATTTAAAAGCATGTGATGAAAAGGCTCTGACATTCGTTGTCATATCATACCATATTTTATTAAACTCGTCCAGGAAATTCGTTAGTAAGCTCGCCAAAGGCTTGCTTACAAACAAAATTCCTGAACTCGTCTAATAAAATATGGTATGATATGACAACTCGTGCCAGATCCTATATTTATGCGATGATTTCATTTCATATCATTCAGAACTAGATAAACCACAGACACTGATTCTCCACATTGTTAGACAAATCCACTAATCGAATAATGATTATCACCAAAAAATCCTATTAATATATAAATAAATTCAAATATATACAAATTCATCCTTTTTGTTCACCTATACATATGAATTCTTCAGCTGTTAACGTTGGAGTTAAAATTCAAACGAATAAAAAGGATAGTTTAGTACACAAATTAAAGGTTTAATATAGTATACACAAGAAGCTAGAAATGTGTCACAGACACTGATGTCCCCATGCTACATGTTTGGACACAAACAAAACCAATATTATTGTCTACAAATGGCAAAAACACAAAGGGCCACAACTCAACAAAAATGTTTGGCTGTCAAAATTCCTTTCTTTACGATCAAATACACATTATGTTTATAAATAAATACGTATGTCCCCGGACCATACACAGCAGCTACATGGGCCATCCCGGATGTTTTTATCTTCCCTGATCGTCACGATCTTGACCGTCGCAAAACTACCGTGTTAGCCTTCCGTCGCCCCATGCTATTACCGGTCTATTAAGTACCTACAAGGATCAACATCTATATGGGACTGGGGCAGTTAATACATAGGATATAATATGCGGCCTATAAAGCAAAGTTAGCCTATGCAGAAGTGCACTGAAATTATGCAGAATATGTACCATAAAAAAAAGCATACCGCATATAAATCGTACTTCACCTATTTATAATACTATATAGCATATACACATTATTATTAAATAGGATAAATATACAACATATTTAGCACATTAAATTTAGCGCTCTATTCAGGATACTTATCATATTTTGCATCTTTATAAAATAGGATGACAAAAACAGCTAATTCACTAATTTTAGCCTATTTAGCATCCTATTTAGCATGTTAAACCTATTTAGTTAGTTTAAACAAAATGATACAATATAGAGAACAATTACACATTTAGCCTCTTTAGCAGGTTATTTACATGCCGTGTTCGATATTTCCAGAGCGTGGGTATGCACCTTTAATGGCCCCTTTTTGACACAGAAGAGTTATCTTCCGATAGTGACCTATTGCACACAGACCTTCCCTCGGCTGCCAGTCTGGTTTTCTTCGTTTTTTGCCGTGGTTTTATTAATGTAAGGCGGCATTGATTGTAAAAAGACGCCGCGTGCTTTTTTCTAATAAATGGATGGGCACCTTTAATGACGCCCTTCATACAAACTAGAGTTATCACCCGGTATTGTCCTTTTGCACACCGACCTCTCGTTGGCTGCCAGTCGGACTGACATATCTTTGTGCCGAGAACTTTTTTTGGGTAAGGGTCAGGGATGAACATATAAACCGATGTTGTTATAATCACTGAAAATGGTTGGTTGGTTGGTGGTTCCGATTACATATTATATTACAGTCATTCCTACTCTGTCACAAGAAACACACATAGACAGAAATCGATAGCTTAAATGAGTAAACAGTAAAATAACATTAATTGCTTGTTTAATTGCTTGTATCTGTTAAGTTTTACCTGGCAGGGCGTGATTAAATACTCGGCCATTGGTCTGTCAGGGTTATAAAGACATGGTTCGTACACTACATTTAAACAGGCGTTATACTTTACACGGCAGTTATGTAAACCCTTCATACTTAAGACAAGTTATGTAAACCCTTTATAATAAGGCAAGTTATGTAAACCCTTATTACTTAAAGCAAGTTATGTAAACCCTTCATACTTATGGCAAGTTATGTAAACCATTCATACTTAAGGCAAGTTATGTAAACCCTTCAAACGTATGGCAAGTCATGTAAATCTTTCATACTTAAGGCAAGTTATTTAAACTCTTCAAACGTATGGCAAGTTATTTAAACTCTTCAAACGTAAGGCAAGTTATTTAAACACTTTAAACGTAAGGCAAGTTATGTAAATCTTTCATACTTAAGGCAAGTTATGTAAACCATTCATACTTGAGGCAAGTTATTTACAAATCAATTACTCATTGACAATATTATGCCGCAGACAATCACTGGTCCGACAGTACACGTACCAACAGAGAGCCTTCTCATAATACTACTTATGTTCAAAACGGCGTTAAAAATATTAATTCTTAATGGATTTACTAATATACTCACATTACCAATAGGTGAAAGTGAATTGGGCTTGCCTGGGAAATAACACTAGATCTGGAAACCAAAACAATAACTGTTCTGTATGGTTTGCTCTCAGCAACGAGATTATTATGTGCTGTTGACATGTACCGTTACTGAGATATATTTTAGATTGGTGTCGGTATCATGTCAAGTTGTTAACCCCGTGAACACACACTCTTTATGGCATTAAAACTGTGTAGTTTAAAAAAAAAACAATTGTTAACGTTTTTATTATTCATAAATTCTTAATTCAAAACGATATTATACATTCCGGTTAGTTAGATACCGCAGTAAATTGGACCAAAACGGATGTTTAACGCAATTGTTTTTGTAACTAGGAATGATCGTTAACACCAAAGCATGCGAGGCATTAACAACATAATAATAGCAATTCAGTATGCAGTCATAAGTATGTACTTCTTGTCATAGATCTTTGGGTGGGCAAAACTACGTAACAATCAGTAGTGAAACATTTCAATCTTCAAAAATCAATCGTGAACAGGACAGGCGGTTTTAAAAAGGAAACAGATCCTCACGTGCATAATCACATGACGGTATTGTTCAGTCTCCTTGCGTTCTTGAGAAATCAGCTTTTGAAGTGTTCAAGCATTTGTCATCATTTAAACACTTGTTCGCCTTCTGCAAAACGACCGTCCTCATTGATAAATGTTAGATTTTAAAAACGATCCTTTAAAGAGATGGACGCAATATATTCAACTATGCGTCTCAAATTTAAGCTGTATATTTAAGTTGTTTTTTTAATTATATATTTTTTTTATTGAAGGTTTTTCTTACTGATATCTTAGAAACCTTCAAACATTACATAAAGTAATATTTTATAGTAAACATAAACTTTATGAGCTTTGTTTGATTACTAAATCCAACACTTCTTTTTGGTAGGTTAAATACCGCTGTAAATTGGATTAAAATACATGTCTAACACATTTAAGTTGGCATGTAGGAATTGATTGTGTACACAGAGATATGCGAACAATTACAAGAAAAACTGTTAATGTATCTAACTGATATATTGCGAGTGCATGGCGAACCGGTTAACAAAACAGATTCATGTACTTGCTAAATCATCACTACCAAGAATTAAAAGGTGCATGAAAAAGCAATTAAAAAGTTTAAAGCAGATAAAGCAAGGATTGAAAGAGAATTGCTTTGCATGTTTTTAGCAAACTTTCTACCCAAAATGAAAAAATATAATTGCGGAAAATAAATTTAGGACAAACAAGTTGTAAAATATATAATAGGGAAGCCGCCTAACGATATCATTGAACATTTCCTAGAGATCTTGCACTGATGATGGTGATAATGATGACGCTGACGCTGATGAGAAGGATAATGATGATGATTATGACGATGATGAGGATGGTGATGATGATGAAAGTGATGATAGTGATGATGATTATGATGATTATGATGAAGCTGATGATGATGAGGAGGAGGAGAAGGATGGTGATGAAGATGATGTTGATGACGATGATTATGATAATGTTGATGATGATAAGGATGATACTGATGCTGCTGCTGCTGATGAGGATGATGAGGATGAGGACGATTATGATGATGACGATGATGATGATGATGATGATGATGATGATGATGATGATGATGATGATGATGATGATGATGATGATGATGATGATGATGATGATGATGATGATGATGATGATGAATGGGATGATGATAATGATGATGATGATGATGATGATGATGATGATGATGATGATGATGATGATGATGATGATGATGATGATGATGATGATGATGATGATGATGATGATGATGATGATGATGATGATGATGATGATGATGATGATGATGGTGATGATGATGATGATGATGATGATGATGATGATGATGATGATGATGATGATGATGATGATGATGATGATGATGATGATGATGATGATGATGATGATGATCACACTTATCTTTTTCAATTCAGAACTTAATGAGATGCTACTTTTGTTTCATATAATTAAAAAAATATGTATATGGTTTCGGTCAATTATAGAAACATATATAGAATTTGTTTGCATTGTATTTCGAGGATTTTGAGAGTCGGGAAAGCAGGCATATGTCAATGCTGTGTATAATGAGATGCCGATTTGTGTGCGTCTGTATTCATATGCAATTATTAACATTAGTCGGTAATTACAAAAACATCCATTGTACAGTTAAATTCGAGCTCTTCATGTGTGGACGATGTACTCTATGGTAACACTGCTCGATCATGCTGATTTAAAACTGGCGTGAATGCATTTGTTTCCGCCTTGCTGCTCAGAGCTCCCGGTGCGTCAGTAAGACTGAGGTTATCGTGAATGCAAATATTTTCTTATGGCAAGTTATATTGTTTATATTTAACAACTTCAGGGACATTAAGTTGGGGCACTTTCATCTAAACAGGATGAATACTTGTTTTTGTGTAGTTTCTTTTCAATTGCCGTTTGAAGTTGTAGTCTGCAAAAGATATATAATGTCAATAGTTTGAGTCTTTACTTTAGTATGACGTTGAACTGTGAACTAACAGTACTTATCGTACACACAATACGCCGTATTCTCTAGCTATTTTGAAATTGATTAATTGATAATGAAGTTAAAGTTGAGACAAACTCCCCAATCCCAAAACCTGGACATTTGACCCATAAGTGTGACCATCATTAAGGTAATAGACAAGTTGTTCAAACGGCTAGTCATCTGCACAGGAGGAACATTTGCTGTTTTATTAAATCCCTAATTAGTGATTAAGTTGTAGTCTGGAGAAGATATGCAATGCTCATTTTGACCATTAAAACGTTGGTGGTGACACTGACCTTAAGCTAGGGAAATTTGTCTTACACTTAACACACGATCTCCGTAAGGTGAACACATTAAGTATTTGTTTGACCACCTATGAAGATGCAGTCGGATCAAGTCCATTGTCCTCTTATTATTACAGTAACTTAGGAGCCTGTGAATCAGCTGTTTTATTTGACATGTCGTCTCTTCATGCTGATCATGTGTGGCAAACATTTCGAAATTGCAGTATGAAAGATGAATTTTTAATCCCGCAAGCTGCGTTATGGTCAACTTCAATCTTCTTCTTAAGGCATTGAGAGATATGTATCTTCAGGGTGGACAGCTGAATAAATTATGGCACAACTAGTTGTTCGATTTATAAATAGTTTACCTTAAAATGTGAACGTTGAGAGAGAGTTATGGGTAGCATGAACCAATGATTTGTTTTAAACATAAGTTATCGATGAAAAATGATTGCAGAAATACTATTTTTGGTTTCAGAATTTTATGTTTGCTTAAATGAATTATTCCGCAAATTATATTTTAATGAATTTTTTTCGGAACAATTGGTTGCGAACTTCAAAATAATGCTATTGGTTTTCTAACCAACAACAGGTACTATGAAAGTACCGGATAAAATGCACACATTCTGCAAAACTTTTATAATTCTGATGTTTATTCTTGAAAATGTATCTTCTTTACAAGCTATAAATACCACTTTTGATAAGAAAATGCACATATAATGATGTTTAAGTATTCCTTTTGTTTTTAATTTCAATAAGCATATAGCCTATTTTTCAGCATATTCAGCAACTATTCAGAGTTCATTGACTTTTTATACTGAATTAAAACATTTTCAAGGAAAGTTAAACATTTAATTAAACATTACATATCTTAACAACAATATTAAAGATAAGTAATTGACATATCAGGTACTTTCTTTCTAACATTACCATTTTAAGATGGCACCCTAGCAACACAGTGATCAGTAAATATCGTCCTGTCAATCAATCTGTTACGTCATCATTTTTTTATGAAAACATTTCATGTTTGTAATATCTATTTTAATATATCAATAAATCAATAAAAAATATACTTATAAAGACAAACGTACTGAATTAATATTTTGAAAATGATTGGCATTTTATTTTACATGTGTGACACATTAAGCTTAAACTTTATCAAAGTGTTTTTCTAAACTATGTATAATACTAACATTTTGTTTACCAAAAATAAATTATGTGATAGAATTTCTTAAATACGAAGAAATAATTAAAAGTTTATCAGATATGTGTCAACATTTCCAAAATTAGTTATGACAAGTTATGAAACTATCGAAAAAACAGGATAAACTGAAATATGTGTTATCTCCATATTTCATGCGCTAAATTTAAGACGTCTTTTTTAAAAGCAATTATATAAAGAGTACTGACCAAAATCAAGGTAATATTACTTTTGAATCATTTACTTATTGGTATACCGCAAGAAAGTGGTAGAATACTTGTTGAAAACATAAGAAATTTGAAAACTTGTCTGGTGAAATTTTCCGAATGGTCACGGAAATTATCGATTGTGGGTTTCCGAACAAGAACATGTCGCAGTTTCCGAAAAACAAACTGACTGCACCCAAAAATATTAGCATTACTGACTATAACTGGTTGATAAATGTATGATTTATATTCTCATTCAATAAAGTGACAATTTCAAGGCCGATACACTTGAAATATGAAGGCTATTCTGTGTTTTGGGCGTATGTCTATCGATATATCTGTAAGTTCGGGAAGTTCCGTAACGACTCGGGCAATGTTGACGCACACACAATTTAAGCAAAATTCTTATGTTTCCGCAAATATTCTACCACTTTCCTGGTGAATACCAATAAATAAATGATTTTCAAGTAATAGCACATTGATTTAAGTCATGAAACACTGTCTATAACAACAAAAACAAATATTTCAAACTTTTTGGTTTACAATTTTGCGATGCAGCATGAGATCGAATGTTCTGTCGGATTAGTGTTTTGACTATCTTGATTGAGTGATTTCAGACTGTTTTATCCAAACTGAAAAGAGCTCTTCAACGTTATTTAGACCCATGTAAAGCGAAGTAATAAAGAACTACTTTTGGTTCACTACTCGACATATGACGTCACGATTTGCCTCCCTTGTCGGTTTATGATACTATTGGTATTACGTCAGAAGTGACACTCTTGTAATGGTGGATATGTGTTGTTATTTATATAACAATTTCATGATGACAAAGTTCCAGTTGAAACAAGTGTTGAACGACCACATTTTACTAAATAAATTCTAGGTGTTACATTGACCGTTAAAGAATGGAAGTGGATGTTGTGATATACATTTGTAAAAATTTATTGTTTTATTAAATGCTGATTGACAAGGTAACGTCTTGACAATGTTAGACGCACGTGCGTACGTAAACACATTTACTGTGCTCTTCGAACGCTTTACGAATGATAACCATTTTAATTGGACATCTAGAGGTTAAAAGATACTACAGACTTGCTTATATATTTATCAGAACTGATGTGAATACAGACGGTATATGAAGATTTTATCTCAACTGCTGTAAAAACTGAATTTCAAAGCGTTTGAATATAAATATGAACTATCGATAACTTCTTAAATAAAATAAAACAAGAACAATATTCGAATGAAAAAAAAAACTACTGTGATTGTGAAAACCATTAGTGTTAGTGCTTGGTAAATTACTTTTTTTACTTTTGTAGCACAATGTAAATGTGTCATATTTTATAAAATAAGCACTGAATAAGAACTCAGTGCTTTATATGCTTGAAGTATATGAGTAATTACTGAGTACTCAATTTCATAGAAATCTTTATATTCGCGGACTGCCTTTTTCGTATATGACCTAAACCTCCTCTGAACATAAATTATTGACAATATAACCAAGTAAGGGATAGAGTCAGTTCGTGATTAAACATACACGTTCTATGAGTACTCAACCCATAGATATTTAAAACCAAAATAAACCAGTACAATATGGTTAAGTGAAATTCATCAAAAGTCAGACTGATTCTACCCGATCTCCACGATGTCAAGAAAGTAGTATTAAGCTATAATAAGAAAATGATATTTGAAATATAAAATGTTTAGAAAACAAACGTATGCGATCCCATTGGATTAACTAACAACAAACCGAACACTCGCAGGTGAGCGTTTGTACATTTTTACATTTACACTTTTTTATTTACAATATGAAATTTTCATTGAATACTTGTAAATGCTCGAACTAATTCAGCTAAACCATTATTGCATTTAAACAAAGCAATGACTTTTATTTATAAATATAAAAGTATGATAACGGTACAAATTTAAGATAATGCAGTAGCCTTGATGGATAGTTCTTTTCATATCAATGTTAACTATTTAATAATCAAATCTTATATTTAATAATCAATTATAATGTCTAATGGTCAAAGAAGTAAAATGATTTTTTTTTCAAATATTCAACAGACATCTAACCTCTAATGAAACAATAATTGTTAAGACTGCATACATGCCCCATAAACTCAATATTAACAACAAACTGGGTAAAGTTACTTTAGCCTTTAATCTCTTGCTTTGAATTTACAATAAAAAAACAAAAAGATTTTAAAGCGCCCTTTCCACGTTTTGGTAAATTTACTAAATTAAAAAAAGTTGTTTCAGATTCTCATATTTTTGTTGTATTTGTGAGGAAATAGTAATACTGAACATGTACCATGCTCTAAAATATCCATTATATGCATCTTTTGAAGATTTAAAAACCTGAAAATTATAAAGCTTTGCAACGCGCAACTATTAAATAATTTGGTGAGTTCTATTGTTGTCGTTAAATTTAAGAGGGATCCACTGTCTTTCGGCTTCTTGATGGTCACATGCCATTGCTCCACAGCAGTGTGGATAGTTCCACCGTTCTCTAAACACCGCTTCCACTGCATGCCATTCTTCAGTGGTTAACGGTGTTCTGAAGACTTAGTCCTTAAATTTTTCTACGATTGCACGACATACAGAAGGCACAAATCGGGATATCGTATTGTGGGCCACTCGAAAGTCAAACGCCAGTGAAAGGTAAGAGTTGCCAGTGGCATACAAGCGCAAGGTGATGGCCAGCTTTATACCAAAGTACAGAGGAGGCCGTCTACTGAAAACACAAAAATGAATAAGTCGTTTGAAATAATCTCTAAAATGTTTTCAAAGTCACTCTTTAAATCCGCGCTTTGTGATTCCGCATTTTCACGGCATTATTTTTTTTTCAGTTTAGGTACTTGGCGTTGTATTTGTAAACAAACAAACCTAATTTGGTAGTGTCTAGATAGATTACCTTATTTTGACAAAAATAACAGGTCATTGATAAAAGTACAACATTGATACAAATGCTCACAGAATGCCTAGAACTATTAAGAATGCATTTCACATTATCCCGAAAGCTCTTCGAATTTTAATTCGAATGACAGTCGGGATAGGTCTCTAGTGTTACTATAAGTATATAAGTACATCAATAAGTATGTCAGACAATTTATACTCACTCTTGATTAATTTGAATGCGAGGCCCGACTCATGTACATAGTTCTTGAAACAACTCTTGCTTGAGACGCAAATAAGCTTCGAAATCAGCCGGGTTCTCGAGAAGAAATTCGTGCAAAAGGGTCTCGTATTGCCCGTAGAGGAATTGTCTCTGAATCCAAGGCTTGACCCTAAATCGTCTTTTACGACGCTGTGGTCCTTCGAAATCCTCAATTATTACCATAGCAGCAACTACAATGTTGAGGCGGTGTCTGGCTATTGCGTGCCTCTCCCTTAGCCTCGTGACTCGCTGATCTCTGTTCATGACCATAAAACAGCCTGCAAATGAAAGTTTAAGGACTGCACGCATTATAAATATATATATATATATATATACCATTTTCCAGACGGCGCGACACGCTTACCTTGCGGAGTCCGTCCGATGCCCGCAAGGAGCACGGCCGAAGCCCGCCAGATTGACGTCCGATTTATTAAAACGTTCCGGCTTTCTTGCGGCGCTACGTCGATATTGCGACGATAGCCGTCCGAACATCGACCGGTTGTCGTCCGATTTACAATTTGACGCTCAACCCAAAAGCTTTTCTCAAACTGTCCGATTACCGTTCGATCATCGGCCGGTGCTCGTCCGGCGCCCATAAAAGGCCGAGTTCGTGTCACTCATCGGACGGCGACCGGCTCCGACGTGTCAAGTCTTCCCGATGCCTGGAGATCGGACACATCGGCTGGCGACCGGATTATTTGTGACTGAGGCATAACTGCTGCCAGCCGTGTATCGTGAACTTCGATAATTATAAGCAGTTTACATGTTCTATGTATTATAAAAGGCTCCTTTACGAATATTTCTTTTGATTATAGGAGGAAGGCAGTTAAGTCCAGCACAAGCACTGGTATAGTTCTCTAGTCGGAGCTGGTCAAATGTTTTCGCAGTTGTTATCGATCTAGCCCCTACCGAGACGCGAACCAGATTTGTTTCTTCTAATATTTTTGTCCTGCTCTGACAAGGTATATTTCTCTCAAACGTTCATTCAAACTGTACCAGGTCAGAGGCCACAGCTGCATGCTGTGGTTCCCTCTTTACTCATCCAATCGTCGTCTGTCAATATGTAAGGCTGTATTATTGTCTTTGCCAGCGGTGTGCCAAGTCGAGAAATTGCCCGATAAAACGGAAGAAATCGACTCCTCTCACCAGTACCATACTGCTGCCAGATTTCTTTCATACCGAGTGTCTGGAAATACTGAGTGGAGTTAAAGGGATCTTTTCACGTTTTGGTAAATTGACAAAATTGAAAAAAGTTGTTTCAGATTCGCAAATTTTCGTTTTAGTTATGATATTTGTGAGGAAACATTAATACTGAACATTTACCATGGTCTAATATAGCCATTATATTCATCTTTTGACGATTTAAAAACCTGAAAATTAAAAAGCGTTGCAACGCGAAATGATTTAATAATTTGGAGAGTTCTGTTTTTGTCTTTTATTTTTTTGTGAAACTACGAAGATTGCTTATATAAGGTACAAAATGCGACTCTTGTACATACTTGGCAGGATGGCCGAGCGGTCTAATTGGTTTTTACTCCAGGACTCCGGGGGGCACTGGTTCGAGCCCTGCTGCCAACTACTTTTTTTCCTTTTTTAATGTTATTCTTGATTTTTTACTGGAGCTTTTTAGATCCAATGTTTACATTTATCAATATAAAGCATTTAAAGACAAACTTCAAAACATGCTAAAATCTGTGAAAAGGCCCCTTTAAGCAATAATGCAAAACTTTCGGTGTCGTTGGACATCACAACAACTCTTTGAAATTGTTTGATATGAGTAGCCCACTCAACACGAGCTACATTATTGGCATTGGCCTCCTCAATCCAGTTTAACAATTCAGGTATTTTTTACTTACCAGACTTTATTGCTGAAAGAGATAGAGCTTTATTATCAGAGCCAACTAAACTTGCAATGATAGGGTTTGCGAAGACGTCTTTGCACACTATATTCTTCACCAATACATTTTCCTCGGATACCCATACTTTATTGAGTTATTGTTGGATTGGCGTGTCCGTGCTCATGTCAATAATTACAGTACCCGTTGCTTCGTCGCCGTGCCTTAAA
The DNA here is from genome assembly GCF_020536995.1 of Dreissena polymorpha. Classification (NCBI taxonomy): domain Eukaryota; kingdom Metazoa; phylum Mollusca; class Bivalvia; order Myida; family Dreissenidae; genus Dreissena; species Dreissena polymorpha. Next base: position 18,301 of record NW_026273416.1, on the reverse strand, counting down.
CGTTCACCGTCCTTAAAAGACATCTCAACGTACCAGTCTAGTACACGATGAATATACTATGGCCCCTCACATATACTTGACGCTGAGTTGATGACAGCGGTAATTGCACCACCTAGAGTGGAAAAATGGGCAAGTGGCATATGTCGCATCTTTACTGAGGTCTAGTCTAGATTCAATCTCTCCACTAAGTTTAAACTTATTAACATTGGCTGGTATTGGCTCACCATTAAACAATTGGGATGAAGAGATCACGTAATGATAAAATTTCTGCTTGAGGGACATGCCTTCTTCCTTTGCAATGCCCATGCTCCTCTGTGCATCTGCCATATCTTTGGATGACGGGGCTCTTTCTTTCTTTAAAATGGATTTTGATGTCAATAATGACGGCTTGATATGGTCAGTCTATTTGGGAAACTTTTTATTTGTAATCGTAGAACTGATTTATTTGGCTGCTCAACTATTCTCTCCTGCCTGCATGCGTTCAACACGTTGATTATTTTCAATACATTGGAGTAGGTTTACAGCCGTCTCTGTCAACAGCCAGTTGTGTCAGAAAATTGTGTAGTAGAACGGGAACACCGACAGTCACTGGGTATGGCTATGGGTTGTGACGTTTGTGCTCATGGTCCAGCAAATATTAATGCATTTTGGTTGTACGTGTGACGAAAAGTGGAGATCAGTGAATACTGAAGATAGTATTCTGTGTAATCAATCGGTTTGTTTGAAGCCTGGTGATAGACGCGCGTGTCTCTCCTACAACATGGCCTCTTGTACCCTTTGATACTCTCTGAATAGTCTGCTCAACCTTTGTATCATCTGCAACACTGCAACTCGGCCTGGGCGGTCCCGAGCAACCCATTGACCAATGGGAAAGCGCCGCTAAAGTGAGGGTCTGTAAACTCTATTACTTTTATTTGTTCAAGGTACCATGATACGTAACGCAAGTAGTTAATGCAGTCACATTCTGCAAATATCTGCATGTAATTTTCAATTGTAGCTGCATGCCGATTTCGGTTTCTGTCTCTACACGAATTGACCAAACTTTTGCTATTTGGACAAGATATTTTAGATTTCATAGTAACCAACTCCTAAGTTAGTAAATAGTGTCTAAAACACAATAGATATTAAAACCTTGAATAGACTGACTTGTCTCTACCATATGTTCGTGTTTTTTATTTTAACTTTTTAATAATAGTTTGTTTGTTTTAATTTTACATTTGATTAACAATATTATTAAAAAAAAACTGTTGTCGCTTTAACATTATAATACATTATTTAGTTGTTTCTCAAGTTTTAAAATCCATCGTCCCAAAATACGGAAAATTGCTAGAAATTCTGCTTCGTATTGTCTGTATTATTTCAAATGAGATACTGCATTGACATATTCTCTGATAAACATGAACAGAGATATAAGAAATGTTGACATATAACCCAAAGTAACAAAGCCAATAAAACAAGACTGGGATCAAACCAATAAAGACAATTAACCAAAGTTAATCAAAATAACAGCAGTTGTGGTAAACAGACTCACATCACGCTATGCCGTGACTTTCCCGTTTTTGTGAATAAAAATTAGTATCTATGATTGGATCAATGTTTACAATCCGAAGGCACTAATAAGCATGATATTAAATGATTATCAATATAGAAGAATGGTTTTATTGCACATTATTTGAAATTTGCATACAATTATGATATGCACATCATAAGTTTATCTTTCATTGACACAGGGAGTTTTCCCAAAGCAGTGGAAACAAGCATCTGTTAGACCTCTGTTGAAAAAAGCCGGCCTAGATTTAGTATTTTCCAACTACAGGCCAGTGAGTAACTTACCATTCTTGTCCAAATCGATTGAAACTTGAGGAGTTCGCTTCGGAGTGTAATGATTGGATGAAGGGTAACAAACTCAAAATGAATTCTTCAAAGACTGAACATATTGTATTTGGTAGTGCCCTACAGCTGAACACGTTAACCATCCAGGAGATTGACATTTGTGGTGACAAAATCGAAAAACAAAGTACCATCAGATACTTAGGGGCATATTTGGATAACACTTTGAGTTTTAAAGATCACATATAGATTAAGTGTAGAAACGCAATGTTGAACTTTTTTAAGATCAAAAGTATTCGCAAATACCTGACACAAGACGCAACCGAAACCCTCGTTCTCTCCTTAGTGATTTCGCACCTGGACTATTGTAACGTCGTTTTGTATGGGATTTCTGACTGTGATTTAGCAAAATTACAACGAATTCAAAACATGTGCGCTAAATTAGTTTTGAATCGTAGAAGAAGAGATAGTTCGAAGCAGGCACTCTACGATTTACATTTGCTGCCAATCAAAGCAAGAATTAACTTTAAGATTCTCACTTACATGTTTAATTGTCATACTGGAAATGCGCCAACGTATTTGATTGAGCTGTTAACACCAAAAGTTCAACAACGCTCCACCAGATCTTCAGAGTCCTGCATCGAGTGTTACACCGTACCATTCAATAAACGCAAAATATTTAGCGACAGAGGTTTTAGCACAATTGGACCCAAACTGTGGAATAATCTGCCATTGAGTCTAAAACAAATCTCCTCGGTTGACTGTTTTAAAAGAATTCTGAAAACGCACTTCTTTAAAGACTATTTCTTATTGTTTAGCAAGTCTATGAAATTTAAAAATAGTGGCATTTGTGACCGTTTACTATAATATTAATATGCATCTGTATTTTTATTATTGTTCTTTATCTTAATTGGTTTTAAGATGTGATATGAACATTTTAGTTTTATATAATTCTTATATTTAAATTTGTTGAATTTTATTATGTATTTTTTTTTTCCATTTATATATGTTTATTTACATAGATTGTGTACAACGCCATTGAATATGTTTAAACGTAGAAATAGGCGTTTTAGCAAATAAACCAGTTTAAGTTTCAGTTTACATACACATTTGAATATTTCATACTGCTAAAAGTAGCCTTAACGTTTAGTAATGTTAAGGAACGCATGAACTAAATTCTAGTGCGAAATTCTCCCAACTACATACGGGTCCACAGACCAAGTACAGTACTTGATCACGTGTTCGAACCGCACCCACCAAGGGACACATCCGCAACGCCATTAGGTATTTGAAGAACGGCACGTCTGCAGGACCTGACAGCATACCGGCTGAAGCACTGAATGTTGACGTCGAAACCAGTGTGGAGTTTCTCTACTCACTCCCTCTTCAGCAAGATATGAGAAGAAGAAATACAAACAGAATGGAAAGAAACGCGACACCAGTTCCTGCTCGTACTACCGAGTTAGATCGGTGTTGTCCAGCACATGAAAATTGTTTAAGCGCATCCTTCTGAACTGAATGAAAGATCCGCAACTCCGTGACTAACAAGTTGGCTTCCGAAAGTAAAGATCGGATTGAAACTCTGCGCATCATTCTGTGGAAAACTCACCATTCGACGTCAGCTTTATCGACTATGAGAAGGCATTCGACAACTTTTACCGGCGGTCCCTCAAGAGACTAATGAGGCAATACTTGCCAGAACAGATCTCAAACATCATCAGGAAGTCCTGTACAGAAATTACACGCAGCATCGTTCCGAGCAGGCAACTAGCAGACACCTTCGAACCCGCCGTTCTCGGATTTGTCATCCAGAAATCTACTAACTGAGCTAAGCGGTGCTAAACTAAAACGGAGTAATTTTACGCATAAAATGTGTTCTTAAGTTATCTAATTTCTTTACCTGCTTTTATAACGCCCTTTAACAACACCTGCGAAGATGTGTACTTTACACTTTAAAAAAGTGGAAAATGTTGACAAATTTAAAAGAATGGTTAAGAAACATCTACAAGACAAACAAACTGAGAGAAGTGAGGGCATATATATGTATCATTGATATAAGAATATGACTGTGATATAGAAACAATTAGAATCTGTGATATATACTATTTGACTTGAAATGTTTCAATATTTGCAATAATATTTATTTTGTTAAGCCTCATTTTTGGTAATGTTATTCATTTTTTGTGAACATTGGTCAGTTGTCGGATTGAAATAAAACGCTAGGTAATTCACATGTTTTCTTTAAATCAAACACCAAAGTATATGTTTGTAAGTTAGATCATATAACAACTTGAAAAAAGTTTCTAGTTCTTTTAATGGATCCCATTGGAAATAAGCTTTTATCTTAATGGGTTATCCATAGGTCAAATATAGCATTTCAATTGATAACTAATTTCTATAACTGTTATAATATATACATTTGAATTAATTTAAATATTTGTGTATTATTTTATAATTACAGCTGTAAGAATAACATTGATGTAACTTTGTTTTATGCTTTCATGTATTGTGATATTGTTTTATGCGTTTGAACTAGAATGTAAATAAAAAAATATGTACATAGTAATTATGGTTATTTGGTTTAAAAACAACTAGCAATGCGTAAACATATATGCCTGTTTCTTTTGTAAATATAGGAATTTACCAAAGTTGAAGCGGCAATATGAAAACATGTTTGTTCTCCAGTATTATTTATTTATATTTATTTATTTATTTATATTTATATGTTAATGATATCGTTGAAAACTTGTTTTCAACACGCCTTTAATGCAATTTTAACTCCCGCTTAGAAAAAGTTCGCATTTCAATGATTCTTTTTAGCGGGTTACCCAGATACTACGCCTAGTACAATACAAAACAATAATGGACTTAATCGCTTTCTTAAAGTAATGGTCACATAACGATACAAAATACTTCATCACAAGATCCGTATAAATACAGTGGCTGAATGTGTATTTCCATGTTTATTGAAGACGCTGACCAATATAGCCATGACGAAAAGACCTAGACAAAACAATGACAATAGCTTTACAAACATAACAAAACAAGGCGATACTATGAAATATAAGTGAAAGGAATATCATAATAATTACACAAATTAACACACATTTTATTATACAATAATAAACAATGTTAAATAAATTTCAACATACAACTCACCAGGTTGAAGTAAATGTCGACCACGAGAGTAAACTTGCGTCCACTAGACGGTCTTTTAAAGTGCAAGCGTGGTCAGTAAATTTACAATGAAATAAAACAGTTACATGAACGGCCCACACAAATCTTGCATCGGAGCATTTCTAGATAATGATTTGACATGACAACTACTGGTATTGCATCAGTCTTAATGGGTAAACGCGTATTGGAGAAAGGACATAATTCCTACAAAATGTTAATGGGTTTAATAAGAAAAGGGAGACACATAATTGAACTGTTCTACATAACGCAAACATATATGTTGAAACTGTATGATGCAGCTTGTTTTTAATCAACGACCTGATAATGCTTTACTTGATAACACCGCAGTGGAACTATATTACGTTTTCATTGTGAGGGATGTCAGTTTTGCGTAAATGCTTTTGTAAACAATGGAAGTAGCAAAATGGATATCTATAAAAGTTCTTAAAAAGATTGACATTTAAATAAAATTCATTATAATAATAATTATATAATTTAATTATTTGTTCGCAGTATTTTCATATTTATTATTTATTTATTTGTTAAGCCAATAGTAGCCGTGTTTCTTACACTACCTAAGTAAACTATTTTGATTAAGATCGCTGAAAAGAAAATGTGGGTAATATTACTTGTTTGAAATAAGTGACTTTTAAACAGTTATATGTACGATCCTAGTGCACGCGTTTTTTACTCTTATCGAACTTTCCTGCTTAATGAAGTATTAAATGTAACCGGTTTAACTTTAACTAGTTGGGTGTAACCCCTAATAGATTATAATGAGGGTATATAAGCAAACTCATCATTCAGCACGATTTGCGGGAAAGAAGTCATCCATATTGGTTGAAGCAGTTGTTCTTCACTTTTATTCTGTTCGCTATAAAGGTATGTTGTATTTTAACTATGTAAATTTATTAGTAACGTGCTAGGCTAGATGGCCATTGAATAGTGCTTTTGTCGGTATTGTATTTATCAGTTAAATATAATTGTTTTCATTGACCTTGGTATTGTTTATGATGGTAGCATAATTCTTTATATTTAAAAGTCATAACAGAGATCACTTTCTTTTCTGTATGCTTGCACCTATGAGCTAATATTGCAGTCACAGCACTGGGCATCATCTGCAGTCAAGACTGGGGTCATAAGCTGTCATAGGAGGCCAATCCACAATTGGTATGTCATGTTATTGGATGTATTTTTTATCAAGTTCAGATTTGTATCTTTTATTATTTTTATGATTAGCATTGGGAATGTAATGCTAGTTCGATCTATTGTAAGTTGTCGATCTATTGTAAGTTTTCGTGGTATTGTGCTACAATATAGCGAGACCTTATATTAACGACCACTAGATATGTATGAATAACATAGTATTTATTTATGATAACATACTCAAATGTTATTGTAAGTCTGTATCAATTTATATTATTGTAGAATATTGTTATTGTTATTTCAGGGCTTTGACAACTTTGCGATGCCTTTGTGATATCTCTGAGACGCTTTGAATAAGCTGTTTATCATAGTTATTTCCAGAGATTGTATTACAATTATGTAATCATTAAAAGTTATAGTATTGAGAGAAAACTGAATTAAATGGACATGTAATGCACCCAGCTTGTGTGTTGTCTGTATATATTCATTTTTTATAATATAAGGAACACAAATACAAGCCACATAAACACAAAAGGCTAGCATTTGGTTCCATAACGATAAAGGTGTTACTTTTAAAGCACGTTTAGATTTTTATAGTGTTGCATAGTTATATATCAACAATGAAAACTTCATTTTAAGTTCCTGTTGCAATAAAAGAGTAACATATATATTGACCTTTTCATAAATTTATATTATAGCAATCATTTGTAACTGTCGTAAAGTGGCCATCTGTGACATTCATAGCAAACATTTGTAACTGTCGTAAAGTGGCCATCTGTGACATTCACGATTCATTTGTAACTGTCGTAAAGTGGCCATCTGTGACATTCACGATGCTATTTATAAATAACCAAAATGAAATTGAAACAACGTTTGTATCCTAAGGTGGACACATGTGTTTCATAATAAAAAGTAATTTATATAATAATTGTTGACAACTATTGAACATTCATAAACAACTGCAAAATATCAAATGCCAAGCAAGTATCCTACATGGTATATATATATATATATATATATATATATATATATATATATATATATATATATATATATATAATATAATATTATGAAAGACAATTTGAATGGTTTACCAAATCATGTTATACATACATTTCGAACAAGTTTATAAATTATGTATAAAATATGAACTATCAAACTATAATTGCGTTTTGCTTTGTTCAAAAGACTATAATGGCTATTGTCGAGCAATTCTTATACACATGTGTAAGTCAAATGACGGCGGTCATTTTTCCAAGTCCCACACTTCATGGCTTGATTGGTCCACCAGTAATAAATCACACATCTAGTTTACCAGTTAAAATAATCTATCTGGAATACAAACACATACCTAACATAGCCATACAAGTTATTTGTTAACGACATGTGGTGACGAACAACCATTTTCAGATAATCTATCCAATACGGGCCAGTTAGCGTACCTTCGGCGACACTTTCACCGGAAGCGGTGGCACTGAGACGCCACAATGCACTTTTGGCATGCGTGGCCCATCGGGCCGAACAAGTCTGCCAAGTTTTGGGCCACGCATGCCAAAAGTGCAATGTGGCGTCTCAGTGCCACCGCTTCCGGTGAAAGTGTCGCCGAAGGTACGCTAACTGGCCGTATTGGCCCCGTTACCCCATAATAGGAGCCTGAAGTCGCGATTATCTCTCGGAGTAGGTGACCCAGAGCGACGAAACTTGGCAGACTTGTTCGGCCCGATGGGCCACGCATGCCAAAAGTGCAATGTGGCGTCTCATTGCCACCGCTTCCGGTGAAAGTGTCGCCGAAGGTACGCTAACTAGCCCGTATTGGCCCCGTTACCCCATAATAGGAGCCTGAAGTCGCGATTATCTCTCGGAGTAGGTGACCCAGAGCGACGAAACTTGGCAGACTTGTTCGGCCCGATGGGCCACGCATGCCAAAAGTGCAATGTGGCGTCTCAGTGCCACCGCTTCCGGTGAAAGTGTCGCCGAAGGTACGCTAACTGGCCCGTATTGGCCCCGTTACCCCATAATAGGAGCCTGAAGTCGCGATTATCTCTCGGGGTAGGTGACCCAGAGCGACGAAACTTGGCAGACTTGTTCGGCCCGATGGGCCACGCATGCCAAACGTGCAATGTGGCGTCTCAGTGCCACCGCTTCCGGTGAAAGTGTCGCCGAAGGTACGCTAACTGGCCCGTATTGGCCCCCGTTACCCCATAATAGGAGCCTGAAGTCGCGATTATCTCTCGGAGTAGGTGACCCAGAGCGACGAAACTTGGCAGACTTGTTCGGCCCGATGGGCCACGCATGCCAAAGTGCAATGTGGCGTCTCAGTGCCACCGCTTCCGGTGAAAGTGTCGCCGAAGGTACGCTAACTGGCCCGTATTGGCCCGTTACCCCATAATAGGAGCCTGAAGTCGCGATTATCTCTCGGAGTAGGTGACCCAGAGCGACGAAACTTGGCAGACATGTTCGCCCCGATGGGCCACGCATGCCAAAAGTGCAATGTGGCGTCTCAGTGCCACCGCTTCCGGTGAAAGTGTCGCCGAAGGTACGCTAACTGGCCCGTATTGGCCCCCGTTACCCCATAATAGGAGCCTGAAGTCGCGATTATCTCTCGGAGTAGGTGACCCAGAGCGACGAAACTGGCAGACTTGTTCGGCCCGATGGGCCACGCATGCCAAAAGTGCAATGTGGCGTCTCAGTGCCACCACTTCCGGTGAAAGTGTCGCCGAAGGTACGCTAACTGGCCCGTATTGGCCCCGTTACCCCATAATAGGAGCCTGAAGTCGCGATTATCTCTCGGGGTAGGTGACCCAGAGCGACGAAACTTGGCAGACTTGTTCGGCCCGATGGGCCACGCATGCCAAAAGTGCAATGTGGCGTCTTAGTGCCACCGCTTCCGGTGAAAGTGTCGCCGAAGGTACGCTAACTGGCCGTATTGGCCCCGTTACCCCATAATAGGAGCCTGAAGTCGCGATTATCTCTCGGAGTAGGTGACCCAGAGCGACGAAACTTGGCAGACTTGTTCGGCCGGATGGGCCACGGATGCAAAAAGTGCAATGTGGCGTCTCAGTGCCACCGCTTCCGGTGAAAGTGTCGCCGAAGGTACGCTAACTAGCCCGTATTGGCCCCGTTACCCCATAATAGGAGCCTGAAGTCGCGATTATCTCTCGGAGTAGGTGACCCAGAGCGACGAAACTTGGCAGACTTGTTCGGCCCGATGGGCCACGCATGCTAAAAGTGCAATGTGGCGTCTCAGTGCCACCGCTTCCGGTGATAGTGTCGCCGCAGGTACGCTAACTGGCCCGTATTGGCCCCCGTTTACCCCATAAAGGAGCCTGAAGTCGCGATTATCTCTCGGAGTAGGTGACCCAGAGCGACGAAACTTGGCAGACTTGTTCGGCCCGATGGGCCACGCCTGCCAAAAGTGCAATGTGGCGTCTCAGTGCCACCACTTCCGGTGAAAGTGTCCCCGAAGGTACGCTAACTGGCCCGTATTGGCCCCGTTACCCCATAATAGGAGCCTGAAGTCGCGATTATCTCTCGGGGTAGGTGACCCAGAGCGACGAAACTTGGCAGACTTGTTCGGCCCGATGGGCCACGCATGCCAAAAGTGCAATGTGGCGTCTTAGTGCCACCGCTTCCGGTGAAAGTGTCGCCGAAGGTACGCTAACTGGCCGTATTGGCCCCGTTACCCCATAATAGGAGCCTGAAGTCGCGATTATCTCTCGGAGTAGGTGACCCAGAGCGACGAAACTTGGCAGACTTGTTCGGCCCGATGGGCCACGCATGCCAAAAGTGCAATGTGGCGTCTCAGTGCCACCGCTTCCGGTGAAAGTGTCGCCGAAGGTACGCTAACTGGCCCGTATTGGCCCCCGTTACCCCATAATAGGAGCCTGAAGTCGCGATTATCTCTCGGAGTAGGTGACCCAGAGCGACGAAACTTTGCAGACTTGTTCGGTCCAATGGGCCACGCATGCCAAAAGTGCAATGTGGCGTCTCAGTGCCACCGCTTCCGTCGAAAGTGTCGCCGAAGGTACGCTAACTGGCCCGTATTGGCCCCGTTACCCCATAATAGGAGCCTGAAGTCGCGATTATCTCTCGGAGTAGGTGACCCAGAGCGACGAAACTTGGCAGACTTGTTCGGCCCGATGGGCCACGCATGCCAAAAGTGCAATGTGGCGTCTCAGTGCCACCGCTTCCGGTGAAAGTTTCGCCGAAGGTACGCTAACTGGCCCGTATTGGCCCCGTTACCCCATAATAGGAGCCCGAAGTCGCGATTATCTCTCGGAGTAGGTGACCCAGAGCGACGAAACTTGGCAGACTTGTTCGGCCCGATGGGCCACGCATGCCAAAAGTGCAATGTGGCGTCTCAGTGCCACCGCTTCCGGTGAAAGTGTCGCCGAAGGTACGCTAACTGGCCCGTATTGGCCCCCGTTACCCCATAATAGGAGCCTGAAGTCGCGATTATCTCTCGGAGTAGGTGACCCAGAGCGACGAAACTTGGCAGACTTGTTCGGCCCGATGGGCCACGCATGCCAAAAGTGCAATGTGGCGTCTCAGTGCCACCGCTTCCGGTGAAAGTGTCGCCGAAGGTACGCTAACTAGCCCGTATTGGCCCCGTTACCCCATAATAGGAGCCTGAAGTCGCGATTATCTCTCGGAGTAGGTGACCCAGAGCGACGAAACTTGGCAGACTTGTTCGGCCCGATGGGCCACGCATGCTAAAAGTGCAATGTGGCGTCTCAGTGCCACCGCTTCCGGTGATAGTGTCGCCGCAGGTACGCTAACTGGCCCGTATTGGCCCCCGTTACCCCATAAAAGGAGCCTGAAGTCGCGATTATCTCTCGGAGTAGGTGACCCAGAGCGACGAAACTTGGCAGACTTGTTCGGCCCGATGGGCCACGCCTGCCAAAAGTGCAATGTGGCGTCTCAGTGCCACCACTTCCGGTGAAAGTGTCGCCGAAGGTACGCTAACTGGCCCGTATTGGCCCCGTTACCCCATAATAGGAGCCTGAAGTCGCGATTATCTCTCGGGGTAGGTGACCCAGAGCGACGAAACTTGGCAGACTTGTTCGGCCCGATGGGCCACGCATGCCAAAAGTGCAATGTGGCGTCTTAGTGCCACCGCTTCCGGTGAAAGTGTCGCCGAAGGGTACGCTAACTGGCCGTATTGGCCCCGTTACCCCATAATAGGAGCCTGAAGTCGCGATTATCTCTCGGAGTAGGTGACCCAGAGCGACGAAACTTGGCAGACTTGTTCGGCCCGATGGGCCACGCATGCCAAAAGTGCAATGTGGCGTCTCAGTGCCACCGCTTCCGGTGAAAGTGTCGCCGAAGGTACGCTAACTGGCCCGTATTGGCCCCCGTTACCCCATAATAGGAGCCTGAAGTCGCGATTATCTCTCGGAGTAGGTGACCCCAGAGCGACGAAACTTTGCAGACTTGTTCGGTCCAATGGGCCACGCATGCCAAAAGTGCAATGTGGCGTCTCAGTGCCACCGCTTCCGTCGAAAGTGTCGCCGAAGGTACGCTAACTGGCCCGTATTGGCCCCGTACCCCATAATAGGAGCCTGAAGTCGCGATTATCTCTCGGAGTAGGTGACCCAGAGCGACGAAACTTGGCAGAACTTGTTCGGCCCGATGGGCCACGCATGCCAAAAGTGCAATGTGGCGTCTCAGTGCCACCGCTTCCGGTGAAAGTTTCGCCGAAGGTACGCTAACTGGCCCGTATTGGCCCCGTTACCCCATAATAGGAGCCCGAAGTCGCGATTATCTCTCGGAGTAGGTGACCCAGAGCGACGAAACTTGGCAGACTTGTTCGGCCCGATGGGCCACGCATGCCAAAAGTGCAATGTGGCGTCTCAGTGCCACCGCTTCCGGTGAAAGTGTCGCCGAAGGTACGCTAACTGGCCCGTATTTGCCCCGTTACCCCATAATAGGAGCCTGAAGTCGCGATTATCTCTCGGAGTAGGTGACCCAGAGAGACGAAACTTGGCAGACTTGTTCGGCCCGATGGGCCACGCATGCCAAAAGTGCAATGTGGCGTCTCAGTGCCACCGCTTCCGGTGAAAGTGTCGCCGAAGGTACGCTAACTGGCCCGTATTGGCCCCGTTACCCCATAATAGGAGCCTGAAGTCGCGATTATCTCTCGGAGTAGGTGACCCAGAGCGACGAAACTTGGCAGACTTGTTCGGCCCGATGGGCCACGCATGCCAAAGTGCAATGTGGCGTCTCAGTGCCACCGCTTCCGGTGAAAGTGTCGCCGAAGGTACGCTAACTGGCCCGTATTGGCCCGTTACCCCATAATAGGAGCCTGAAGTCGCGATTATCTCTCGGAGTAGGTGACCCAGAGCGACGAAACTTGGCAGACTTGTTCGGCCCGATGGGCCACGCATGCCAAAAGTGCAATGTGGGCGTCTCAGTGCCACCGCTTCCGGTGAAAGTGTCGCCGAAGGTACGCTAACTGGCCCGTATTGGCCCCGTTACCCCATAATAGGAGCCTGAAGTCGCGATTATCTCTCAAGTAGGTGACCCAGAGCGACGAAACTTGGCAGACTTGTTCGGCCCGATGGGCCACGCATGCCAAAAGTGCAATGTGGCGTCTCAGTGCCACCGCTTCCGGTGAATGAACAGTGTCGCCGAAGGTACGCTAACTGGCCCGTATTGGCCCCGTTACCCCATAATAGGAGCCTGAAGTCGCGATTATCTCTCGGGGTAGGTGACCCAGAGCGACGAAACTTGGCAGACTTGTTCGGCCCGATGGGCCACGCATGCCAAACGTGCAATGTGGCGTCTCAGTGCCACCGCTTCCGGTGAAAGTGTCGCCGAAGGTACGCTAACTGGCCCGTATTGGCCCCCGTTACCCCATAATAGGAGCCTGAAGTCGCGATTATCTCTCGGAGTAGGTGACCCAGAGCGACGAAACTTGGCAGACTTGTTCGGCCCGATGGGCCACGCATGCCAAAAGTGCAATGTGGCGTCTCCAGTGCCACCGCTTCCGGTGAAGTGTCGCCGAATGTACGCTAACTGGCCCGTATTGGCCCCGTTACCCCATAATAGGAGCCTGAAGTCGCGATTATCTCTCGGAGTAGGTGACCCAGAGCGACGAAACTTGGCAGACTTGTTCGGCCCAATGAGCCACGCATGCCAAAAGTGCAATGTGGCGTCTCAGTGCCACCGCTTCCGGTGAAAGTGTCGCCGAAGGTACGCTAACTGGCCCGTATTGGCCCCGTCGTTACCCCATAATAGGAGCCTGAAGTCGCGATTATCTCTCGGATTAGGTGACCCAGAGCGACGAAACTTGGCAGACTTGTTCGGCCCGATGGGCCACGCATGCCAAAAGTGCAATGTGGCGTCTCAGTGCCACCGCTTCCGGTGAAAAGTGTCGCCGAAGGTACGCTCACTGGCCCGTATTGGCCCCGTTACCCATAATAGGAGCCTGAAGTCGCGATTATCTCTCGGAGTAGGTGACCCAGAGCGACGAAACTTGGCAGACTTGTTCGGCCCGATGGGCCACGCATGCCAAAAGTGCAATGTGGCGTCTCAGTGCCACCTCTTCCGGTGAAAAGTGTCGCCGAAGGTACGCTAACTGGCCCGTATTGGCCCCCGTTACCCCATAATAGGAGCCTGAAGTCGCGATTATCTCTCGGAGTAGGTGACCCAGAGCGACGAAACTTGGCAGACTTGTTTGGCCCGATGGGCCACGCATGCCAAAAGTGCAATGTGGCGTCTCAGTGCCACCGCTTCCGGTGAAAGTGTCGCCGAAGGTACGCTAACTGGCCCGTATTGGCCCCGTTACCCCATAATAGGAGCCTGAAGTCGCGATTATCTCTCGGAGTAGGTGACCCAGAGCGACGAAACTTGGCAGACTTGTTTGGCCCGATGGGCCACGCATGCCAAAAGTGCAATGTGGCGTCTCAGTGCCACCGCTTCCGGTGAAAGTGTCGCCGAAGGTACGCTAACTGGCCCGTATTGGCCCCGTTACCCCATAATAGGAGCCTGAAGTCGCGATTATCTCTCGGAGTAGGTGACCCAGAGCGACGAAACTTGGCAGACTTGTTTGGCCCGATGGGCCACGCATGCCAAAAGTGCAATGTGGCGTCTCAGTGCCACCGCTTCCGGTGAAAGTGTCGCCGAAGGTACGCTAACTGGCCCGTATTGGCCCCGTTACCCCATAATAGGAGCCTGAAGTCGCGATTATCTCTCGGAGTAGGTGACCCAGAGCGACGAAACTTGGCAGACTTGTTTGGCCCGATGGGCCACGCATGCCAAAAGTGCAATGTGGCGTCTCAGTGCCACCGCTTCCGGTGAAAGTGTCGCCGAAGGTACGCTAACTGGCCCGTATTGGCCCCGTTACCCCATAATAGGAGCCTGAAGTCGCGATTATCTCTCGGAGTAGGTGACCCAGAGCGACGAAACTTGGCAGACTTGTTTGGCCCGATGGGCCACGCATGCCAAAAGTGCAATGTGGCGTCTCAGTGCCACCGCTTCCGGTGAAAGTGTCGCCGAAGGTACGCTAACTGGCCCGTATTGGCCCCGTTACCCCATAATAGGAGCCTGAAGTCGCGATTATCTCTCGGAGTAGGTGACCCAGAGCGACGAAACTTGGCAGACTTGTTTGGCCCGATGGGCCACGCATGCCAAAAGTGCAATGTGGCGTCTCAGTGCCACCGCTTCCGGTGAAAGTGTCGCCGAAGGTACGCTAACTGGCCCGTATTGGCCCCGTTACCCCATAATAGGAGCCTGAAGTCGCGATTATCTCTCGGAGTAGGTGACCCAGAGCGACGAAACTTGGCAGACTTGTTTGGCCCGATGGGCCACGCATGCCAAAAGTGCAATGTGGCGTCTCAGTGCCACCGCTTCCGGTGAAAGTGTCGCCGAAGGTACGCTAACTGGCCCGTATTGGCCCCGTTACCCCATAATAGGAGCCTGAAGTCGCGATTATCTCTCGGAGTAGGTGACCCAGAGCGACGAAACTTGGCAGACTTGTTTGGCCCGATGGGCCACGCATGCCAAAAGTGCAATGTGGCGTCTCAGTGCCACCGCTTCCGGTGAAAGTGTCGCCGAAGGTACGCTAACTGGCCCGTATTGGCCCCGTTACCCCATAATAGGAGCCTGAAGTCGCGATTATCTCTCGGAGTAGGTGACCCAGAGCGACGAAACTTGGCAGACTTGTTTGGCCCGATGGGCCACGCATGCCAAAAGTGCAATGTGGCGTCTCAGTGCCACCGCTTCCGGTGAAAGTGTCGCCGAAGGTACGCTAACTGGCCCGTATTGGCCCCGTTACCCCATAATAGGAGCCTGAAGTCGCGATTATCTCTCGGAGTAGGTGACCCAGAGCGACGAAACTTGGCAGACTTGTTTGGCCCGATGGGCCACGCATGCCAAAAGTGCAATGTGGCGTCTCAGTGCCACCGCTTCCGGTGAAAGTGTCGCCGAAGGTACGCTAACTGGCCCGTATTGGCCCCGTTACCCCATAATAGGAGCCTGAAGTCGCGATTATCTCTCGGAGTAGGTGACCCAGAGCGACGAAACTTGGCAGACTTGTTTGGCCCGATGGGCCACGCATGCCAAAAGTGCAATGTGGCGTCTCAGTGCCACCGCTTCCGGTGAAAGCTGTCGCCGAAGGTACCTAACTGGCCCGTATTGGCCCCCGTTACCCCATAAGTAGGAGCCTTGAAAGGTCGCGATTATCTCTCGGAAGTAGGTGAACCCGAGCGACGAAAACTGGCAGACCTTGTTCAGGGCCCAATGGGCCACGCAGTGCCAAAAGTGCAATGTGGCGTTCTCAGTGGCCACCGCTTTCCGGTGAAAAGTGTCGCCCGGAAGGTACGCTTAACTGGCCCGTATTGGCCCCGTTACCCCATAATAGGAGCCTGAAAGTCGCGATACTCTCGGAGTAGGTGACCCGACGACGGACGACGAAACTTGGCAGACTTGTTTGGGCCCGATGGGCACGCATGCAAAAGTGCAATGTGGCGTCTCGTGGCCACCGCTTCCCCGGTGAATATGTCGCCGAAGGTACGCTAACTGGCCGTATGGCCCCGTTACCCCATAATAGGAGCCTGAAGTCGCGATTATCTCTCGGAGTAGGTGACCCAGAGCGACGAAACTTGGCAGACTTGTTTGGCCCGATGGGCCACGCATGCCAAAAGTGCAATGTGGCGTCTCAGTGCCACCGCTTCCGGTGAAAGTGTCGCCGAAGGTACGCTAACTGGCCCGTATGGCCCCGTTACCCATAATAGGAGCCTGAAGTTCGCCGATTATCTCTCGGAGTATGTGACCCAGAGCGACGAATCTTGGCAGACTTGTTTGGCCCGATGGGCCACGCATGCCAAAAGTGCAATGTGGCGTCCTCAGTGCACCGCTTCCGGTGAAAGTGTCGCCGAAGGTACGCTAAACTGGCCCGTATTGGCCGCCGTTAACCCATAATAGGAGCCTGAAGTCGCGATTATCTCTCGGAGTAGGTGACCCAGAGCGACGAAACTTGGCAGACTTGTTTGCCCGATGGGCCACGCATGCCAAAGTGCAATGTGGCGTCTCAGTGCCAACCGCCTTCCGAGAAAGTGTCGCCGAAGGTTACGCTAACTGGCCCCGTATTGGCCCCCGTTACCCCATAATAGGAGCCTGAAGTCGCGATTATCCTCTCGGAGTAGGTGACCCAGAGCGACGACGAAACTTGGCAGACTTGTTGGCCGATGGGCCCACGCATGCCAAAAGTGCAATGTGGCGTTCTCAGTGCCACCGCTTCCGGTGAAAGTGTCGCCGAAGGTACGCTAACTGGCCCGTATTGGCCCCGTTACCCCATAATAGGAGCCTGAAGTCGCGATTATCTCTCGGAGTAGGTGACCCAGAGCCGACGAAACTTGGCAGCAGACTTGTTTGGCCCGATGGGCCACGCTGCCAAAAGTGCAATGTGGCGTCTCAGTGCCACCGCTTCCGGTGAAAGTGTCGCCGAAGGTACGCTAACTGGCCCGTATTGGCCCCGTTACCCCATAATAGGAGCCTGAAGTCGCGATTATCTCTCGGAGTAGGTGACCAGAGCGACGAAACTTGGCAGACTTGTTTGGCCCGATGGGCCCACGCATGCCAAAAGTGCAATGTGGCGTCTCAGTGCCACCGCTTCCGGTGAAAGTGTCGCCGAAGGTACGCTAACTGGCCCGTATTGGCCCCGTTACCCCATAATAGGAGCCTGAAGTCGCGATTATCTCTCGGAGTAGGTGACCCAGAGCGACGAAACTTGGCAGACTTGTTTGGCCCGATGGGCCACGCATGCCAAAAGTGCAATGTGGCGTCTCAGTGCCACCGCTTCCGGTGAAAGTGTCGCCGAAGGTACGCTAACTGGCCCGTATTGGCCCCGTTACCCCATAATAGGAGCCTGAAGTCGCGATTATCTCTCGGAGTAGGTGACCCAGAGCGACGAAACTTGGCAGACTTGTTTGGCCCGATGGGCCACGCATGCCAAAAGTGCAATGTGGCGTCTCAGTGCCACCGCTTCCGGTGAAAGTGTCGCCGAAGGTACGCTAACTGGCCCGTATTGGCCCCGTTACCCCATAATAGGAGCCTGAAGTCGCGATTATCTCTCGGAGTAGGTGACCCAGAGCGACGAAACTTGGCAGACTTGTTTGGCCCGATGGGCACACGCATGGCAAAAGTGAACAATGTGGCGTTTCCAGGCCCACCGCTTCCGGTGTGAAAGTGTGACCCGAAGGTACGCTAACTGGCCCGTATTGGCCCCCGTTACCCCATAATAGGAGCCCTGATGAAGTCGGATTATCTATCGGAAGGTAGGGTGACCCAGAGCGACGAACGACCGGAACGACGAAACTTGGAAGACTTGTTGGCCGATGGGCCACGCAATGCCAAAAGTGCAATTGTTGGCGTATCAGTGCCACCGCTTCGGTGAATGTTTGATGTGAAAGTGTCGCCGAGAAGGTACGCTAACTGGCCCGTTATTGGCCCCCGTTACCCCATAATAGGAGCCTGAAGTCGCGATTATCTCTCGGAGTAGGTGACCAAGGCGACGAAACTTGGCAGAGTTTGGCCCGATGGGCCACGCAGCCAGCCAAAGTGCAATTGGCGTCTCAGTGCCAACGCTTCCGGTGAAATGTGTCGCCGAAGGTACGCTAACTGGCCCCCGTTACCCCATAATAGGAGC